>NC_142358.1:887646-892646 GCF_059441175.1 Urocampus carinirostris | reverse complement strand
GTTTTATGGGCGCTATTGAATCCAGCACACTAGTCAGGGTGGAATTGAACTCGTTCATGAGTGAGTCAATCGAGCCATTGTATGTAGGAAAGGACGCAACTGCTCCAGGAAGGAGTTCAAAGAGCTCAGAAACTGTGCCATTGCTTATATTGCGTCCGCTAAATACTTCAGCTTTTTTAACACTACACTTAGCTAGCACCTCAAATGTAACTAAATAATGATCCGAGATAACGCGAGGAAGGACGCGATGTAACTAATTCCACCATTCATCCCTCGCCGGACAACCCACACGAAAAGCCACAAGAGCGGCAGCTTTTGAAGATTTCGACAAAGACTACAAAGAGTTCAGCTAAGTCAAATGATTCAGCAAAGCTGAAATTTGGTCTGTTAAATATTAGATCGCTTGCTCCAAAAGCTTTACTTGTTGATAACATTATTCGTGATTATAAACTTAACTGTATGGGTCTGTGTGAAACTTGGTTACGCCCGGATGAGTACTTAGCGCTAAATACTTCCTCAGACTAAGTAAAAAAATAATTTTATAACAGTAAACTAAATCAAACATTTGAAAATTTCCATTGATGCACTCAGTACTTGGTTGGGAATCCTTTTGCACGGATTACTGCATCAATCCGGCGTGGCATGGAGGCAATCAGCCTGTGGCATTGCTGAGGTGTTATTGATGCCCAGGATGCTTCGATAGCGGCCTTCAGCTCATTTGCATTTGTAGGTCTGGTGTCTTTCATATTCTTCTTAACTATTACCCCACAAATTCTCGATGGGGTTCAGGTCAGGGGAATTAGCAGGCCAATCAAGGACAGTGATGCCATGGTCAGTGCACCAGTTACTGGTGGTTTTGGCACTGTGGGCACGTGCCAGATCATGCTGGAAAATGAAATCCTCATCTCCATAGAGCTTTTCAGCAGATGGAAGCATGTAGTGCTCTAAAATCTCTTGGTACACAGTTGCATTTACTCTGGACTTGATGAAACACAGTGGACCAACACCAGCAGCTGACATGGCTCCCCAAACCATTGCTGACTGTGGGAATTTCACACTGGATTTCAAGCAACTTGGATTTTGCTCCTCTCCAGCCTTTCTCCAGACTCTGGCGCCTTGACTTCCAAATGAAATGCAAAACTTGCTTTCGTCTGAAAAGAGGACTTTGGACCACTCTGCAACTGTCCAGTGCTTCTTCTCCATAGCCCAAGTCAGACGCTTCTTCCGTTGTCTTGAGTTCAGAAGTGTCTTGACCATGGGAATAAGGCTATTGTAGCCCATTTCCCGGACACGTCTGTGAACTGTGGCTTTTGATACCTGGACTCCAGCTTCAGCCCACTGTCTTTGAAGCTCCCCCAAATTCTGGAAGCGGCTCTTCTTCACAATTTTGTTAAGGCTGCGGTCATCTCTCTTGGTTGTGCAGCGTTTCCGGACACATTTTTCCCTTCCAACAGACTTTTTGTGGATATGCTTTGAAACTGCACTCTGTGAACAGCCTGCTCTTTGAGAAATTTCTTTTTGTGTCTTACCCTCCTGATGGAGGGTATCAATGATGGTCCTCTGGACAGCAGTCCGATCAGCAGTCTTCCCCATACTTGTGATTTAGTTTACTGAACCAAGCTGAGTGTTTTTAAGGCTCAGGAAACCCTCGCAAGGTGTTTCGAGTTAATTAGATGATTCAGGTGATTAGTTGAATAGCCTACTTGTATACTTTTTCATGATATTCTAATATTTTGAGATACGATTTTTGAGTTTTTTTAAGCTGTAAGCCAAATTCAGCAATATTAAAATAATAAAAGGCTTGAAATAGTTCAGTTAATGTGTAATGAATCCAGAATGTATGACATTTTTGTTTTTTTAATTGCATTACAGAAAATAAAGAACTTTATCACAATATTCTAATTTTCTGAGACAGTCCAGTGTATATATATATGTATATGTGTGTATATATATATGTGTATATGTATATATATATATATATATATATATGTATATGTGTGTATATATATATGTGTATATGTATATATATATATATATATATATATGTATATGTGTATATATATATGTGTATATATATATATGTGTATATATATATATATATATATATATATATATATATATATATACAGTATATGTGTATATGTATATGTGTATGTATATATATATATGTATGTATATGTATATGTGTATGTATATATATATATATGTATGTATATATATATGTGTATGTATATATATATATGTGTATGTATATATATATATATGTATGTATATATATATGTGTATGTATATATATATATGTGTATGTATATATGTGTATGTATATGTATGTATATATGTGTATATATATGTATGTATATATGTGTATATATATGTATGTATATATGTGTATATATGTGTTTGTATATGTATATATATGTGCATGTATATGTGTATATATGTGTATGTATATGTGTATATATGTGTATGTATATGTGTATATATGTGTATGTATATGTGTATATATGTGTATGTGTATATATGTGTATGTGTATGTATGTATATGTGTATGTATATGTGTATGTATATGTGTATGTATATCTGTATGAATATATCTGTATATATATGTGTATATATATATATATATCTGTATATATATGTGTATATATATATATATCTGTATATATATGTGTATATATATATATATATATATATATATGTGTATATATATATGTATATATATGTATATATTTATGGGTTTTCTCCAAAACAAGCGGAAGTGGCACGCAAGCGCGCGAAAATGCGGCGGGTCCGAAATGCCGTATTTTGAAGTCGAGTCGAAGTTTTTGTTTTGTTTTACTCAATAATTGAACTGAGTTTTTGATTTATTTGATATGGCGCCTAGAAAGGCAGTTTCTAAACCATGTTTTTGCGGTGCCGTGGACCATGGAGCAATGATCCAGTGCAGTCACTGCAAACACTATATTCACTATGAGTGCTCTGGACTGTCAGTTCAGGACCTGAGCCTCGCGATACAGGATAAGCAAGCTACTTACATCTGCAAGTCCTGCGTTCCCGGCTTATCCGCTGATGATAAGGATTCTTACGCCTCTCTGAGTAGCTCTGGAACGGTGTTCACCTACGTGGATAGCACTCCGGTGCCTCTATCCGGGTCGTCTGGGCCGTGCGGTGCCCTGAACTCTGCTGATTTGGTCTCCACTGTCCATGAAACCGTGAAGGCCATGGTACCAACTTTGGTCCGAGAGATCATGACGCAGATGATGCCAGAAGTTGCCAGAATGTCGACTAGCCTAATGGAGGAAATGCTAGCAAAGGAGGCTAGGAAGCATAATCTCGTGGTGGTTGGAGCAAAGACACATCAAGAAAATGGGGAAGCTGTCCAGGATTCCCAGCTCTTTCAGGAAGTCGCCGAAGCAGTCCCGGGAGTAGAGAAACAGGACATTCTGGAAGTTTTTCGTGATGGAAGGCTGAGGAATGATGGTAAACCCAGGATTGTGAAGATCCGATTCCGGAATACAAGATCAAGGCTGTCGTTTCTCCGTGGATTCAATCGGGTGAAAAGTACCTTCCCGACGTTGTCTTCTGGATTTGTTCGTCCAGATATGACACCAAAAGAAAGGGAACGCGACAGGGAACTACAGGACGAACTTAAGCGCCGTCGGGACGAAGGTGAAGTAAACATTATTATACGGGACGGGAAAATTATTGTCAAGCCGGGAAATGCCTAAGGTCGCCTTCGCCGTTATTGAACAGCCCCTTGATTCATCTCATTAATGCCCAATGTTTGACTTCTAAGGCAGATGACTTGGTCTCGTACATCAATTTCTACACCCCTGATATTTTGGCAATTACAGAAACTTGGTACTCCGCTGGTGACACAGGGCCAACTATAGAGAAATATCAGTCCATTAGAACTGACCGTAAAAATGCCCAACATGGAGGAGTTTTGCTCATGGTTTCTCATGGTATAACTGTGTTTTCTGTCGCTAATTATCAATTCGATAGAATTGAGTTATTGAGATGTGATATTCTTATTTCTGGGGTGAAGCTGAGAATAGTGCTTGTATATCGCTCTGGTCTGAGCTCATTTCAGGCCAACGTCGCTATGTTCGAACATCTGAATTCTATTTTTGATACTAAATTGCAAATTCTACTTATGGGTGATTTTAACTTTCCTGACCTTCACCACAGTTTTCTTCAAAATTCTGATACTAATCTAACTTCAATGTTCAAAAACTTGGTTTCAAATGCAGGTTTCTTTCAGCATGTCGATAAACCAACCAGGGGGTCCAATGTATTAGACCTTGTGTTTTCCACTGACAGATATCTGGTTAAAAACATTGACGTTGGGCCGAGTTTCTCTACCAGTGATCACGATTCTGTTACTTTCCAACTTAACCTGGCTCTTAAAAAAGATACCGCTGCTCAGAACTACATAAATTTTAAAGACTGTGATCTACATGGCATGAGATACTTTCTGTCTAGTGTCAACTGGTACCTCTTATTTGATAGTTGTGGGAATATTGAAGAAATGTGGGCAATATTTAAATCTGTTGTTTACACTTTGATATCTGTATACGTACCCTCAGTTGCTGTTACACCTCACGTCAACCGTGATATAGCTGAATTGCATAGGCGAAGCTTTATAAACGTGATCAGTTGGCATACTTGGAAAGTTATCAAGATGCTTCAAGGGAACTGCGGAGGGCCATCAGGCGGGAAAGGGTGGCTGAGGAAAATAAAGTTTTAGAGGCTAATAATACTCGTAAATTCTTTTCATACATCAACCGTAAACTAATTTCTAGGGCATCTATTCCCAACCTGAAGGCATCTGACGGTACCGTTGCTACAGATAATGCTGACAATGTCCGTATATTAAATGATCAGTATGCCAGTGTTTTTGGTCGTGACAATGGGGTTTCACCCGACTTTCCCAGCAGAACCTCAGCTGTTCTAAATTCTGTGGAACTTTCAAAGGAGTTGATTCACAGATACTTGAT
>NC_142358.1:842646-880146 GCF_059441175.1 Urocampus carinirostris | reverse complement strand
GATTCACATTCATCTTTTTCGGCCAATTGCAGGCTTTGTTTCGCCCCTTTAGCCTATGCGAGCCTGTAAATGATAAAAAGGATCCGCCCTCTTTACCTCCGAATAACTTTAGCCAATAGTGACTGATTCAAATGATGATTGACACATTGGTTAGGAAATGAAACGCCGGTATATAAATCCCAGCATACACCGCAGACGACTTCGCCTTCGGGGGAAAATCTAGTCGGCGGCTGCTTGCTTTAGTTGCAAGACTTAATATTGATCCATATATAAGGCGCACTGTATTATAAGGCGCATGGTCAGCTTTTGAAAAAAATAAAGGCTTTTAGGTGCGTCTTATAGTGCGGAAAATACGGTATATATATATATATATATATATATATATATATATATATACATATTTATGTATGTATATATACATATTTATGTATGTATATGTACGCATATATCATACCTTTCAAGTACTACGGTTTTGCCGTAATGAGTACGGTTTTCTTGAACCCACTACGGTATTACTGTTGGGCCACAAAAACTACGTTTTCTTTTGTATAAGTCTTCGGTGCCGTCCGTACACTTTGGATTACTTTCTATCATATCCATTATGGGGTTTAACGCACAAAAATGCGTTTATCCGAGGAATCAACTCCTTGCCCTGAAGAATTCTCGCGCCGGCGTGTTGAGGGCGCCCTATCGTGGATGCAGTGCTGGAGCTCAGGCTAAGCGGCTAGCGGCGTTATAAGTCTTCTGTACAGTCCGTAACCATGGTAAATGTAAACTCTTACCAAATAAGACCTACGAACTAGTTGTGCTGGTGAAAAACATCAAAATGTACAGGGAGTGCAGTTTGCTGTGTTTTACGGAAACCTGGCTCACGTCTAGCATCTCGGACGCTAACGTGGAGCTACCTGGAGCAATCGGTAGCTACCGGAGCTGACCTCCTCTCCGATTCCCGGCTTAGCGCGTGACGTCATCCACTCTGCTAAACGGAACCCCGGAAAACGAAAAATCTCCATCGGCAAACATCGCAGGTCATTGACTACGCAATTTATTCAAAATGGTTATTATTTCATATCGAAACTGATCAAAATCAATTACCGTAAATTCTATAGAGCGCACCTGATTACAAGCCGCACCCACCACATTTTAAGAGGATAACTGCTTTTGTACTTACACATGCCGCACTTGTGTATAAGCCGCATGCGCCCACATTAAAACATGTTACACAATCACAAAAGTAACCCAAACCCGACTTTAAGTCCCGCGATTGTACCTGAATATAACGTACAAAGCCCTATGACCACAGCCGGCAAAATGAACGGAAAATGATACCGGTACTTAAGGTTTGATGCAGACCTGCAGAGTCCGGGTCCCGTTGAAAGCAATCCAAGGAAAAAAAGTCAATATTTCCAAAGGTAAGGGTGGGAAAAATATACATCCACTATTTTCCGCTGCGTCCAAAAACACATCTCACCTTTCCTCCACTTCCCGTCAGCCCCCGTTGTTTTCACCCCTTCTTTTTGATTCGCCCGTGGAAAACATATCAGAATAAGTCTCTAAAATAAATACATTACAAAAATATACAGTTGCAAATACATATTATACATGGTTACACATATTTACAAAGAAAGACGGTACACAGAGAGAGTTTTCAAAGCTTTAATAATAACCAGCTGGGTAGCCTAGATGAGAGGGCGCCCGCTCCGAGACTGGGAGGTCGCTGGTCAAGCCTCGGCCGAGTCATACCTAAGACTTACAACATTCCCTCCCTGCTTGGCGCTCGGCATTAAGGGTTGGAATTGGCGGGTTTGGTCACCTAATGACTCTCAACACAGCAGTTGGGTCTGGCGCCGATCGAAGGCGACGAGTCACGTCGATAGCTTCGCGTGACAAAATGATTTCCGGTAGATATCATGTTGATGGTTGATACTGGCTGAATAATAATTAAATAAATAAATTTATAGTAATACAACTTTCATCCCAAACCGTGACTGTTACCGATAGCAACACGCTACTAGCAACACGCTCGCAAAGCAGTAAACGGGTCTGTTAAAAGAATATACCGTACCTGTTAAAATCACGGTACAGTAAGACCTCGGTTATCGCGGTTAATGAGGACCAAAACCACCCGCGATAAGTGAAAATCCGCGAAGTAGCGGTGCACCTTCAAAAAAAAGAAAAAAAAGATCTCATCTCATCTCATTATCTGCACCCCTTATCCTTATTAGGGTGACGCCGCGTCCGCCGAACTCACTCCGTCGCGCGGCCCGGGAGTGACCTCCGCCGACTCCCCCTTTCCTCCCCCGTCCCATCCAGCCGGCCGCCTTATCCCGCGTCCGCTGATGTTCGCCCGAACCCGCAAGAGGTGGTCCCACTGTAAACCATCCTCATCTTCCTGCTTATAACTGACGCCATCAAAGTCCTCTTCCTCAGTATCGGAAAGAAACTTTGTCATACAGACGTCGTCCCACGCTCCCTTATTCCAAAACACGCTAGCAACACGCTCGCAATGAAAAGTTTACGTGCAATAGCTCTGTTTCCTTCTTTATCGGATTGCTCGATTGTTTTTAGCTTGAAAGCTGCGTCATGTGCCTTCCTTTTTGCAAATTGCATGATGAGGTTAAGTTTACGCTAATTTAATTTGTGCACAAGCTAAGAAGTTGCAGTCTTATATTCCAGCGGTCTAAATCTTACCTTTTGTACTCGAGCGCCGCTAGCGGCCGTTAGAAAAATTACATAAATTGGCCGCATCACTGAATAAGCAGCAGGGTTGAACGTTTGGGAAAAAAGTAGCGGCTTATAGTCCGGAATTTACGGTATATAATTATTCACTCACAAATATACTGGAATATCTCAAATCAAAACTTTCCAAATTAAACTGAAAACCAGCCCTAGAACCAACACTGAATAATTTTACTTCAATGATAAAAAACATAAATGTTTTGTGTCTTACTGTATCAAATATTGAAAAGAAAAGAAAACTATGAGGGTTTTCTATGACTTTGTTATATTAAATACATTATTGAGCTTTAAAGAACTTTCTTTTGATTATTTCCATTAGTACAGTTAAGGTAAATTGACAGTAAACATGAAGTTGTGATTGTGAAAATATGTAAAATTTGTTATTTCTTAGCTGCATTTTAAGCCCTGAAAATGCTAAAAATCCTTTAAGTTCAGGGGGGTTAAAATTATATTATATTTATCAGGGGGGTTAAAATTATATTTGCACTTTTACCACTCCCCCATGGCATCGTCCTGGACCTGACCCTAGCTACTTGGCTTTTTCACTAAAAGTTGGCAGGTATGGAAAAGTAAATTGGTAAATGACTGTATAAAGCTCTTATTAAAAAATCTATATAATAATCTAACTGCTTCACATTCAATGCCTTTGATGTCAATTACTTCAGACTGTAAATTTTGTAATCTGTTATTTTTACAGAGGTTTTCTCTAATCTACTTTAGGTTTTCAATGCCTTGCACTAATCTGATTAATGTGTCAAAATTGTGCATTTTTCTTTTATTTTTGTCACTTAGCAGAGAAATGGCAAGCGGTCTACACAATCCTTGAAGCTTTTGGAAACACATCCACCTCTATGAATGCCAATGCCAGTCGCTTTTCACATGTCGTCTCGCTTGACTTTGATCAGGCTGGACAGGTAGCATCTGCATCTATTCAGGTAAATAAAAATAACCCAAATACATACAGAGCATGTCATCAACCCCTTATCGTTCCAATAGCCAGGCCGGCAGGTCGGTGGACTTTGATAATCAAATTTTTGTCGATGTCACCAGTCACTAAAATACGTCATGCTCCCTATTATTGGAAAGCTTGCACTCTTATTATTTAAGGTATGATGACCATTTCAACATATACACATTACAGAAACATCATCAGTCTGAAACACGATTCCCGAAATCTATAAAGCTGTGTAGCTCACCAATAACGTCCCCTATCCGTCATCAAATTTGTTGAATGTCCAAAAAATGGCTTAGTTATATCAAGCGAATTCAACCTTGACATGATAATGCCCACAGATAAACAAAATTCCTTTAAGCATTTCTTCTTCCTTTGACGTTTTGTCTTTGAATCTGTTCGTTTTGCTCCAAAACCTCCATTTAAACCTAAACAGACTCGTAAAATTGTTCCTAATATGGTTGTTAGCCTCTGATCGTTCGATTGACACCCCGCTCAGGCAATAGATGGCTTTTTTTTACAGCCCACTGCCCACATTAGCCTATACGGTCCGGTTTAAATAAAAGACAGATTCCCACCTGTAGTTTTGAATATCTTCAGCCAGTAGTAATTGATCCGAATGATCATTGACACATTGGTCAGCCAATGAAATTCCAAACATAACATTAGGCCATTTTCCAGAAGTATATTAAAATCAGAGCCGAAAATTAAAGTCTGCAACGCAATTCGTGATTCATTTTTATGCACTATTATTACGGGAAACTGTAGTCAATCATTGATTTGACTTCTGGAAAGAGAAGTCAAACATTTACAACTCTTTCACAATGTTTATAAAAATGGCCTAAGTCGAACACACATTTGCAAAAGTTTTAATGCTGTAAACTGGTCGTCTCCAAATGGCCACTTTTGGAAACTGCTACACCTACCCTTGGAAAAATTTATAAAATACATCTTTAGTTTTTCAGATTTTGATCAACTTTGACAAAGCACTGGGTAAGGCTTCAAGCTATTGTCTCACCTGTTTTCCAGCTAAGATACCCACGCTACACAGGCGTTTAATTGCGTTAAGAAATTCAGGTGAGAATAAACACCTTCTATTTCTGTGTGTTCCAACTTAGATTACTCATTGCTTGTAGCCTTTGCAGTAGATATTTCAAGTTGGGACAAAACTTTTAAGTCTTACCTTTCAAAAAAGACCAAAACCTTCCATATTCTTTAAACGGTTCAAGAATCGCATTTAATTTCCTTTGGGTACGTCTTTGTGATATTGATTTTAGAGCAATTTTGCAGGAACGGTAAGGGGTTAAAAACATTAAAAATAATATGGTTGAGCAAAGTAGATAAAAGGATGGTGGCATGCGTTTTTCCTTTCCACTTAGACAATGTTGCTGGAGAAAATGAGGGTGAGCAGAAGACCAGAGAACGAGTCAACCTTCAACGTTTTCTATTATATGATGGCAGGGGCTGACAGCACCCTAAGGTGAATCTACTTATATTTCTGTTGCCAAAAAGGATCCATTACCAAATGGTCATTGGCGTATTTTTTTATCATTGACCCAGAACAGGGGTGTCAAACTCATTTTAGTTTGGAGGCACTTGCCAGACAAAAATGTCACAGGAGCTAGACTAGTAGATTAAAGAGAAAGACAAAAAGAGAGGAAGAACAAGAGCGAAGGAAAGAGAGTGATGAAAAAAGCAAGAGAACAAGAGAGACTGAGAAAGGGAGAAGTAAAGAGAAAAGAAGAGAAAAAGAGAGAACTAGAAGTAAGGAGAGAGATAGCGAGTGCACAATACAACAGGAAGAAGAAGGGGAAACAAAGGAGAGAGAAAGTGAAAGAGAGGGAAAAGAGAGAAGGAAGGAGACTGAAAAAGAAAGGGAAAGAAATAAAGAAAGTGAGATAGAAACAAAAGGTGAAAGAAAGATAGGGATGGGGTGAGAGACAGAGAGAGTCAAGTCAAGTCATTTTTATTTGTATAGCCCTAAATCACAAAGAGTCTCAAAGGGCTTCACAGATTATTACACTATATTACACAGACTACTTTTCAGCCGACGAGAAGAGTAGGTTTTTCATATGCTATGGAGTAGAAGTGAGTTTTAAGCTTAGATTTAAACATTTCCACTGAGGTTGCAGATCGGATCTCAGGGGGAAGAGCATTCCACAGCACCGGTGCCCGGATGGAGAACGCTCTCGAACCAGCAGAACACTTCTTTGCTCTTGGGATCACCAGAAGACCGGCACTCTCAGATCGTAGGCTCCGGACCGGGACATAGGGGCAAATCAGATCTGAAAGATAAGAGGGAGCAAGTCCATGTATGATTTTGTATAATACTAAGAGAACCTTGAAATCACATCTAAGGCTAACTGGGAGCCAATGCAGGTTAGCCAAAATCGGTGTTATGTGATCGTACTTTTTTGTCCTAGTTAGAAGCCTCGCTGCAGCATTTTGTACCAGCTGAAGAGACTTGATTCTAGACTTCGGGAGACCAGAGAGTAGTGCATTACAGTAATCGAGACGGGAGGTAACAAACGCATGAATTATGAATTCCGCATCCGACTGAGACAGTATTGAACGGATTTTAGCAATGTTACGAAGATGGAAGAAAGCGGTTCTAGTAATTTTCTTTTTATGCATTTCAAAGGATAGATCAGGGTCAAATATGACACCTAAATTTTTAACTGAGTCACTCTGTGTGATGTGACATTTGTCAATGTTCACAGCAGTTTTTGAGAATAAGTCCCGGCATTTAGATGGACCAATGACTAACAGTGAGGAGGAGAGTGAAAGAGAGTGAGAAAGAGAAAAAGTAAGAAAAAAGAAAGAACAAAAGAGAAAAAGAAGTGAGAAAGACACAGTGAGAAAAAGAGGGAGAGAGTAAGAGAGAAAGTGAGAATCAGACAAGGAGAAACACGGAGAGAGATAGTGAGAGAAAGAAACATAGAAAAAAAGAGAGGGAAAGATAGAAAGAGGGAAAGAAAAAGAGAGAGGGGGAGAGGGAGAGACCCATTTGCTTTAGCGACATCAAGTGGACATATTTGATACTGCAGCTCATTTATCTCTTGTGCTTCTTCCGGGCTGGAATAAAACCCTCAGCGGGCTGTGTTTGACACCTGTGACATAGAATTATCTTTGACTTAGGTGAGCACTCCTATTCATTTTTGTGTCTGTTATCAATCTGCAAAGGTCGCCACACCCATCTACTCTCAAGTTTCCTGACAGAAGTGCTACAAACAGTGTGTCGGCTTGGTTACTTTGATCCATGGCGATGGCCCTTGCTCTCCTCTTGACTTGTCCCGCATATATGGATTCCGAGTCAGGGAGGTAGCAGCCCGTGATGCCCCATGCAGTCTTAATCACCCGTGCCAGTCGTTTCTTTTCTTGTGCTGTGCAGCCGCCCTGCCACATTGTCAAGTTGGGCAGATGATGCACCCCATTGTTGCTTTGTAAACCTTGAGGAGTAGTCAAGGGAAGAGAGCAGCCCATTTAGGTTTTCTGTGAAAAAGTTTTTTGCTGGGTAGGGCTGCAACAAAAAAATCGATAAAATCAATTATTAACGGTGTTGCCAACCTATTTCCTCATCGATTTGTTGTGTCACGTCATTTATAAGCCTAAGCATGTTAAATTAATGCAAATAAGTGCATTGCATTTTGTTGTGAAGTTATAGGGTTGAAGTTGCACTGGGGTCGGCAGAGCGCGCCCTTATACTGTTTTTATAAAAGTTTTTATTGAACATTGCATCATTCCCAACAAAATTTGCATAACCCAGTCAAACACAAAAAAATCAACAATTTACAAAGGAAGACAAAGTGCTGCAGAAATAAAGAGACAAAAAACAGAAAATGAAATGATAATGGTGACATGTTTAACTTAACACAAGGGGCTGATTTTTAAGCATACTAGATATCATTTGCACATTGGGATTGTTTATCACATTCAAAGATTTAATCCAAAAAACAAATTGACACAATTTGAAAAGTGGGTTTACATTTTTGATATTTTTTGCCAGAGATAACAATTTTGCTACACATAAAATACAATTTTTTGCTTTTCATTTTCGATTTGTGTGATAAATCTAAAGTTGGTTAAGGTGGCTGGAAATATCCATCTTACATATTCACAGGTGTTTGGCATATATTTTTATGTATTTTTGGTTCATTGTTGAGTTTTTTTTGGCAAACATTTAATTTTTAAATTTTTTTTATTTTCCATAATTTTCTATTGTTTTGTGCACTTTTTTTCTATCCGTCCAAATTTTCAATATTTGAACAGAGGAGGAAATGTAAAATGTATTTTTAAAAAATCCTATTCATCGCTTGATCAAAATAATAATCAAATTTATCGATTATCAAAATAATCGTTAGTTGCAGCCCTATTGCTGAGTTTTCTTCACCAAGCGGCAAGTGTTGGTAGACCAGGGGAAGTCTGATGTTATGGTGACCACCAGCTCAACTAATTCTCCGTCCAGGACAAAAAAGGGCTCAGTCTTTCTGGAGCTCCTTAAGTCTACAATGACCTCCTTGGTTTTCTTAGTGTTCAGCATCAGGTTGTTTGGCGAACACCTCTGTGAGAGTTGTTGTATCTCCTCAATGTAGTGGGTGTCATTGTTGCCAAGAGACCCACCACAATTCTATTTATTGGGATTGATGGCAGCACAATCATGAGTAAATAGAGTGAAGAGGGCTTGGCTGAGCACACACCCCGATGGCATGCCCGTGCTGAGGACTGGAGAGGGGGGTGATTTTGGCTCTCTATTTCTCACCAACTGAGACCTGTTGGTTAGAAATTCCCTGATCAGTGGCACAATGACACAGGCAGACCTACCGCATGTGGCTTCAGCAGTAGCTTGTCTGGGATGATGGATGATAATGTTTGTTTACCATCCAGTATATGGCTTGAGATGACCCCTCAAAAATTGAAATTTAAGGACCTTTATTTTACAGAACTCAGCTCCACTTCAACCACCTGGCCGAGAACAGTTTTTTTGTCATAATTCCACAGTCAAAGGTGAGTCAAATCGAATTATATATATTACTGTAGTCAACTTAATTTTTTGTTAAGCTTGGTCAAAGTTTGATAAGACTATCTTTTACAGGCCGAGGATAAACAGCGAGCTTCCCAGCAGTTTACTAAACTGCAGGCAGCGATGAAGGTGCTGGGCATTTCTAGTGCAGAACAGAATGCTCTCTGGCTTATCCTGGGAGCTATTTACCACTTGGGAGCTGCAGGAGCAACCAAAGGTATTGGTTCTTTAAAGCAAATTCAGATTCAGATTCAGATCTACTTTATTGTCATTCTAGTACACGTGTATACAGAACGAAATGTCGATGCATCTGACCCCCACAGTTTCCTTGAATGTACAGATATAAATAAAGTTGTATTGTAATTGGCTACGTATAGTATTTTACCATAGTGCCGATAGTGCAAGAAGAGTAGCTAACCAGATGTGCAAAATGGGCAGTCAGGTTAACAAGTCAGGTACACAGTAACATTAACACTGTAACAATAACGCTGTAATTACCATAGTGCAGAGAGCAATGTGCAATGAGTGGCAAGCTATAAAAAACTGCCAGTAGTGCAAAAAGTCAGATTAGCAGCCGTTTAGATTTAAGTTAACTATATGTTAGATTGACCATTTAACAGTCTAATGGCCAGGGGGACTAGACTATTGCGGAGCCTGGTGGTCCTGCACCGCACACTGCAGAACCTCTTCCCAGAGGCTAGCAGAGTGAACAGTCCATGATGGGGGTGAGAGGGGTCCCCGGTAATGTTCTTAGCATGGGATAGGCAGCGCTTCTGGCCAATGTCCTGAATGGAGGGAAGTGTAGTCCCGATTATTTTCTCTGCTGTCCTCGTTACCCTCCTCACACTACCCCAGTCAGTAGCGCTGCAGCCTCCACACCACACAGAGATACAGCTGGTCAGGACTTGTCATTATAGCATTGTCTTGCGAAGCGTCACTACCCCCTACTGGTCGCACCCAAGAGGACAGCTCTACTCAAAAAAACGTCTAATTTGGCTTGGCTCTTTCGGCTCCCAAACGGCTCCCCAGATTTTTTTTTTAAATGATATATTAGATAGATAGATGTATAGTTACTTTATTCATCCCTGTGGGGAAATTCACACTTCCAGCAGTATCCTTGTGTTTAAAAATAAAATAATAAAATATATAATACAAAAATACCCAATATAACGTTTTTCTATAGAGTATAGAGTATTTAAATAATGAGAAATTATCAATAGTAAAAAAACACTACTCACCAAATTTTTTAGCAATTAGTTATTTCATGTTTTCCAGGGATCCCTGCAAAACTCATCAAATATAAATTAAAATATTCGCAGATATACAAAAAAATGTTCAAAATCCAAAAAGATATAGGTTTTTACACACTAAAAAGAATGAAAGTTGAGCAACAAAAAATCCCAGAAAGTGCAACACAATAAAATATAAATTAAAAATATTGACACTTTAGTGCTATAAGTAAATGATAAAATACAAAAAAATACTATTTACGGAACTATTTAGAAATTTTTATCCAACTTTAATATGGTTTCTGTAGGAGGACAAACATGACACAAACTAATGTTTTCATATGCTGTAAAAACAGTAAATATTACTATGAGACTAACTATAAGATAAGAGAAAAAAAAACTTGCCGCTTGGTGTGTCCTCCTGCCTTCTTTCCTGTTTGAGCGGAGCGAATCTCAAGCTCTGCCACTGTTAAAGGATCAGTGTCACAATATAACGCTGCACTCTTAATTTTAACACAGAAGTCCCATTAAACGGGTGAAATCAGATTGCTGTTATAAGCACTTTTTGAGTAACAACGAAACTGTTTTTGTGATTTCTGATTTTTTTTGGGGGGAGATATTATTTTTGTATTGTTGCTCAGGTCTAAGATGCCTGCTTTAAGTATCAAATAAGAGAGAGAGAGATGAATCTGTTTGACCCATGCACTTTGTTTGACTTTTGCAGAGAAATCAAACCTAATTGCATTAATGTGATTTTATTTACTTATCAAAAGGTTGTTGTTTTATTTTTTTATGTATGCATGCTACGTTTTATTGCACTCTTTATCTTGCTCAGATAAGGAGCATATTATGCATGTTCAATTAAGTTTTTTTTTCAAATACTTAAAATGAAAATGACATGAAATATTGTACTCTTTATTGTATTTCTTTAATTTTATCAAAGAAACAAAACATACTTAATGCATTAATATTGTAATGACGTTATATTTGAGGAGGTATCCAACAATAGAATAGTCACGTGGTGCTTCATTATCCACAGGATGAGCTGAATTAGGTTTCATAACTTTGATAGTAGGCTAATATAGCTAATACAGATGCAGCAGCACATGTTGCATTCATTATAAGGCTTATATAAAGCTTTTAATTGTTTGCAGCTCCAGACAAATTTATTTTAGGTTATTCCAATGTGGCTCTTTCAACATTTTGGATTTCAGAACCCTGCTTTAGGTCAAAATGTCAGAAACGACACTTCCACTCTTTACTGATTGGATCTTCGGTAAAGCTTGCCTACCCTTGATCGCAATAACAAAACTAGCTAAACTGTGATGTGGTTTCAATTGGATGTTTACTATGGACCATGAGAAAGTACATTTAATGAAAAATGGCTGTCAGATGAACGTTTTTCGCTATGGCTACACGTTTCACTGGGTAATGTGTATGATGCACGATGTACTGTGTGCAAATAGAATAATTAAAAGATTATCAAAAAGATTTAAAAAAAAAAAACACTATATATATATATATATATATATATATATATATATATATATATATATATTTCCTTCTATTTTGTTGACTTGGTCTTAAATTTGAGTTCAAAAGGCAGTTATACATTTTTTAAAAGTATTCAATTTAACTTGCCTTAAACTGTAGGAAACCTGTGATTGTCAAAGCTAGTAATGGAAATGTATTATGCTGAGTTATCAAAAATGTATTCACTACTATTGCTTGCATTTTCTTCTTCTATTGTACTGTCGATTTAACCACCTCTGTACTTGCATGTTTGCATGCTGCCTCCTATGCAATGCAGATGGAAATGAAGGTAATATATATTAAATATAATTTTGCCTGTATGCGTCCCAGACCTTGTCTTGTTAATACTCATTTTCAGTTTGTCACTTTTGGTCTCTTCAGCTCTTCGTGTATTCTTAAATAGTCAATATTGGCTCTTTTATAACCATGGTGGAATTAAGTATAAGTACCTGTTACAGCTGGCCCCGAAACAACTAGCTAATCGACCAACTTTTGAATCTTCAATTTTATCAATTGATAATTCGCATGCTTGCCTTTTGGATAAGAGATTCTCAATTTCAGATTCTTGACAGTGTATATTGACCATTTTCTTTTTGCCTCCATTGTAGCACAATTTCTATCTTGGCATTGAATCAAAGTGGAACATTCAGCTGATCTTATATCAGAACTCGGCTCGCAATTTGGCAAATTACGCATTTTTCAAAAATCTAACATGGGTCAGCCAATGTGTGGATGCTATTTTTGAAAATGAAAAAGTTGCATAGTATTCACAGCGCTTCACTTTTCCTTGTTATGTTATATTAGAGACTTACTATAAATGAATTCAGTTAACTTTTTTTCCTCAGAATTCCACACACAGAACTCCATAATGGTTTTTGAAGTCAAATGAGTTGTTTGTAGACTGCTTAGACAGGATTGTCCTGGACCTCAAATCTGGGAAAGGGTATGTAAATTGTCCTGAAGCTTTAAAGGTCCCAATAAGCACAGTGGTCTCCAGCGTTCATTAATTGAAGAAGTTCTGAACGATTAGTTTTATTCATATACCTGGCCGCCTAACTTAACCAAGCCCGCCTTTAAGGTATTCCCTCAACAGTTTTTTTTTAATTAGACACATAACACATAGTGTTCCTTCACACGATTATTCAAATATGTTGCAAAATATTTCACGCGCCAGTGGACTCCAAAAATGTAATCTCAAAGTTGACCCATCTGTCTTGTTTCATGTAGATCTGTGAGGTCTATGAAGGAACCCAAAACTTTTAAATGGCGAATCACATTAATACAACATGTTAGGCAACCTCCAAAAACAGACAGCGTATTTCTTCTTGGGCGAGGTGGGAAACTGTGGCTTTTCGTTTGTGTTTTTCGCTGTGTATGAGTCACGATTGTTTTTCCATCTAGCGTCCGTTAGTGGTCCAGGGTTATCCTGTTTAGTTTGATCTTGGTTGGCGTTCATTGGGTGACCAATATGTGTTTTTGGCCTGGTAGCCTGGTGTAGTTGCCGGTTTTGCCGTGTCATTTGGTTTATTCTCGGCTAGCTTCACGTTCACTTCTTTTCGTTGTTGGATCCCATTTAGCGTGGCTGCTCACTGTGTTAGTGTTAGTGCTGGTTTTGCAGTGTCCCTTGTTTTTTTGCCCCAGCCAGTTCTGCGTTTATCGCCTAAGCACACAGCCAAGATACAAAAAGATCAACATCTCTCGAAAGATCTAAAAATGGCTATGCACTAACGCTTGCCATCTAACTTTAGAGATTGAGAGATGAATAGGTAAAACTGCTTAAAGATAGGTGTGCATTGTATTCAAAAAGAGGCTGCTAGATGTGTATCAACAAAGTACTGAGCAAGTCTTATGTACATGTGCTTTTTTTTTCTAAACAAATTTGTAAAAATACCACAGCGGATCTATTAACATTATAAAGGACCCTTCCGACCCTGGCCACCCTCTCTTTGACCCGGTGCCTTCTAAGGTGCTACAGGCCCTTTAGAACAAAGACAAAAAGGCTCAGAGACTGCTTCTTCTCCAAGGCCATCACCTGCCTTAACGAGCGCACAAAACCTTGAAATACTGTATATATTGGGACTATTTTTTTTTTTTTTGTAACTCAGGGGTCGGGAACCTATGGCTCTTTCTATGAGTACCTGTGGCTCAGAGACAAATTTGATTGCATGCAAATGTTCTCCTTCTCGTTCAAAACTTGAGCCATTAATCCTGTTCAGATACACGGAAGGCCAAACCAAAGCTGAATTACAATGCAGTCAGATTAGGGCACGTTTTTCACTACAATTTACAGTCAAGGTGTCACACAAAAAAAAGAAAGAAAAAAAAACTCGTTTTGGCTGTACAACGTTAAAGAATCCTTCATATAAAAGCTCACTATATAATCTGTGTTCAGTGTTCAGATACCTTATGATGAAATCCACAGAACAAACTGTAAATATGCTAAAACACCGGAAGAGAACTTAGTTATTTGATTGGGTGGGTGGGAGGTATTGGTGGAGCTGTGCAAAAAGTGCAAGCACTCCCTCCCATCTCTTGCCCTACGCCGTCTGCGCCAAAGGTAAGCACATTAGGCTCCCTGTTTGCAGAATGTTGTGACATTTTTACAAAATAACTGCTTGCATCTGGTTTTGAAACCAATATGTATGAAAAAAAGGGTAAAAATTAGTTTAACCGATCTTGAGTAATTGCAAGAAAGAGACAAGTTTAAAGTGGTATGTTTGTTGATTTTGGGACACGGGCTCTGGCATTATTCTCTTTTCATAATTTTTATCAAATCATCAAAAATAAATGTGCTGAAGACTAAGCTTTTGTCTGGGGCGCGGGTTTAGCAATTTTGTAAATTTGTCTCATAATATATGTTGTGGCTCTTTCCCAAAATAAAATTAATATATTTTGCTTTTATGTCTCTTTGAGTCTAAAAGGTTCCCGACCCCTGGTGTAACTGCTTAAAGTTGTTTTTGCTTTTATGGACTTTTTGGGTCAAAAATGTTCCTGACCCTTGCCATAGAAGGTAAAATGCGGTATTGACAAATATTTGGGGGGAACAGAAAAATAAAAGTATACTGTAGTGCTTTTTTAGTAATGTTAAACTCCCTCACGCATGTTTTTCTTTTTTTTTTGGGAAAATTAATTTTAGCGGGACGCAGGCAATTTGCTTGTCATGAATGGGCCCAGAAGGCTGCTTACCTCCTGGGATGCACCTTAGAAGAGCTCTCTTCTTCTATTTTCAAGAACCAAGCAAAAGGCATGAAGCACTCCAGTTCATTCAGGGGAGGACAAGACGAAAATACCCTCAGTGACACAGGTAGAAATCAAACAAATGTATTTTTTTCAGATAGCAGTTTTGTGTACAAATGGGTAGAATATCAATCTAATGCAGGGGTCTCCATCGAGGTGCCCACGGGCACCAGTACATTTCAGGTTCTGAAAATATCTTACCAGTGCTGAGTCAATGGGATTTTCAGTAAAATTATTTTTACTGTTTGAATGAGTCTGTTTAACCCTATTTTTACTAATTAACCTGGTAATGACATGGTTATAACATGATGAATTGTTATTTTGGAAATGTAAATAAATTCCAGTTCATGGGTTTCATGGATAAAATAATCTATTGAAGTATTGATATTTATGTTTAGGCAAGAAATTCGGAAAAAAAGAATGAGAATTTATTCATGTATTAAGCAACTTTATATATCTTCATCTTTTTACGGATGTATTTTACAGGAAATACCACAAATTAAAATCCAATTTATGAATTTTTTAAAGCTTATGAGCAAAAAATGCACATTTTTGTAGCTATCTTCCTACATTTTTAGTTATTTAACAAGCTATCTAGCTAGCTTTTTCACATGCTATCTCTGCATTATTTTATCTTTTTTTTTTTTTTGCTAGTTAAATTTTGGCCTTTTTACTATCTATTTAGCTTTTTAGCTTTATATATCTATTTACTTGGCTTTTTACTCTTTTAGCTAGTTTAGCTCCCTTTTAGCTTTTTACTTGTTTACGTTGATAGATAATTATCAAGCTACTTTTTAGATATTTAGCAAGACATCTAGATAATCTCCTATTTTAGAAATTCATATCAAATTTGGTGCCGTTAGCTCTCAATTTGAACAACGTTGGTGACGCAGTATTTAGTGTCTGGGTTTTCGGGTGACTGATAAGCAATGGCAAGTTTGGATTATGGATGGTATACTATTTTGAACCTTCTTGTGGGTTCAGAGTTGATGGCATTTTTCATTGTGGAGATGGCATTTCTTCACATTGAAATTTGTTTTTATTAATATTGAACATCTGTGGTGCCTGCGAACCTGTTCTCAAGATAGCTCAGCAATACTGGGTCATGGGGATTTTCTAGTAAAATGATTTTGTTGTGGTTGACTAAGTGAAATTAATCCTACTTCTTACTTTCCCCTTTCCTTCCCATTCTATGTCTTTCTATATTTTTCCCTCTCTTTCTTTCTTTCTTTTTTTGTCTTTTCTTTCTTTTTTTCCTTTTCCTCTTCTTTTTCCTTTTTCTCTCTTCTTTCTTTTTTTTCTCTTTCTTTCTTTCTTTCTTTCTCTATCTTGGTATTTCTTTCTCTTTTTTCACTCTTACTTTTTTTACTTTTACTTTTTTTTTCTGTTTTTTTCTGTCCGTATTTTTTATATTATTTCTACCACTAATAATTTACCTAGTAATAACATAGTAACATAGTAAGTAGTACAATAAGAACACTGGTCTTGATCCTCAAAAGACTGCTTTTTGTAAGAGCAAAATTATTCAGATTTACCCAATTTTGTTGCCAACATTTTGATTTTTGTTCTCTTCAGACATGTTCTCTTAAAACAAGCTACGGCCACATGCAACCTTGCAGGCTTTTTAACACTCAAAATATAGCAATAGATAAAGTACGACTAATATAAACATGTTATTGCTTTTTGTGATAACAGGGTCCCGATTGTATTGTCCCTTTGTGTGACTACATAAAAGATACTAACTAAATATCGAAATCAGTTAGTTGGATATTATTTTGCTTTCATTCTTTATAGAACAAATACCATATAAATACTACTACAGTAATACTTTATTATAAAAAATATTAATTCAGTAATATTACCCCAAAAATACAACAAAAATACAAGTACAATAATCTTACATAAAATACAAAAGAAATACGACAATGATAGTACTATGGATTTACTACACAAATTCTACTGAAATACTACAAAAATACTACTTTGGATATACTTCAAACCACTTCCGCAGTTATACAACAACAGCACTACGGTTATACTATAATACAAACACAGTACTAGAGGAATATTACTACAGAAATACTACAAAAATAAAAATCCACAAATACAGACACTTGCCTACTTACTTACTTAAGTTGAATTTGTCTTCATGCTAGTTTGTATGGAATGTATGTTTCAGGATTATAGAAATAACTTTAAGGTTTAAATAAGTATGTTTAAGGTTTATAGAATTATGTTTAAGGCTTGTATAAGTAATCTGTATTGTTTTATATTAAAAATAAACATTTAAAAAAAGGATATGCTCTATAAGGATAAATAAAGTGAAGTTTAACTTACTTGTGGAAGATGGGCTTCCATAGTTAGGCTACTTCCTCCTCTGTTGTAGAAAGCCGAAAAAAAGCGATCTAACCATTTTCTCAACCTCATCAAGCTTTTTTATTCCACTTTAATTTAAAAAGAAACGGCTGGCCTCTTTACACTTGACACCAACCATATTGAATGGATGCACGAGATTAACAAACCATAAAAATGTCAAAGTTCTTAGCGCGCAGGAGATACAGTATAGAATGTTTACACACCAGCTAGGAAGAGGAAGCCAGATTTCTTCTTTGAGATGGATGCTGGGTGAACTACATTACTGTCCTGTACAGTTGTTTTCCTGTACTAAAGGTGCAACACAATACAAAATCTAACTTACAGCAATGTCCGGATATTTTTTGACATCCCGAATTTTTTTTTTATATATACCGTTTTTCGTAAGTCGAATGGTCGAAGTCTTTACAACAAAAATAATACTATGGAAACTAGTACAAAAGTACTGTTGCAGAAAATCTCCATGAATACTCCAAAAATATAACTACAATAATGCTACAAAAATACAACATAACTACAGCAAATATCCGACTGCAGAAAAAATACAAAAATAAAACTACAGTAATATTGGGGTGTGGGTCTATCGCTTAGGATCATAGGGGCACCATTTTCTGTGGTGTGTTTTGGGCAAGTACAACGTGGTTGTGCCCATCACTCTCCAGGCCTGGAACATCTCGTGTATTAGGTGAATATGCTAACCACTGCTTTAACTGTGATAATTTCAAAACCAATTTGACGAGACAAATCTATTTTAAAAACATAACATATAGATGTCGGCATGCATATTTATTCTTAAATGAAATACAATAAATCACCAGAATGGGCCCCTTGGCAACATTTTTTTAACCCAGTGCGGCCCGTGACGCCATATAAATGCCAGACCCCTCTCTTAAATTGTATAACTGATTTCAATGTATAATGTTTTTAAGAATGAGGAATTTGACTATGTTCCCTTTTTCATCTGTTTTATTAGTTTCAAAGGTTTCTGCTTTCGAATGTTTGGAGGCAATGGCATCAGGTCTCTACACAGAGCTCTTCAGTCTGGTGATATTTCTTATAAACAGGTAACACTCTTGAAATCACAGATAAAAGTATTACATTTATAAATTTAAAACTCATATCGGTGATTTGGTCTGTTTACTCGCCCATACGATAACTTTAACTAGCACTGCATCGGAAATACACTACAGTGCTACCTCTACTTACGAATGTAATCCATTCTGGCTTTGTAACCTGAAACATTTTTAAGTATAATAGCCTTTTTAATGTGTCGGAGCTTTTCGAAACTGTTGCTAACTAGGCAACAGATTATCTCAGATAGTTCTACCCATTCACCCCATGACTTTATGGCCTTCTTAAATAAGACTTTCCCCTTTATATTTCTCTTTCTTTCTGTATGCTCTTTGTCTCTTTTTTCCTTAATTTTTACTTTCTTTTCCTTACACGCCCTCTCACACTGGCTCTTTAGGTCACCAGTACAGTGGAACCTCGGTTCTCGACCATAATCCGTTCCAGAACCCTGTTCGAAAACCGATTTGTTCGATCACCGAAATCATTTTTCCCATTCAAAATAATGTAAATCGTTTTAATCCGTTCCAACACCCTGAATGTTTACCTTGAATGTTTTACGTAAACATAAAGCTAACCCAGGCTAATCGTACGTCCGCGTTATCGTAATCTTCTGTACGAAAGATTACGCTAACATGAATGTGTAAAAATAAAAAAATCCGGTCGTTTACAAGTCATTTAGCACCCGGGTCTCCACAACAAGTGGTGAGCAGTTCATTGGAAAGGGGGCTCCGTTCCAACACCCTGAGTGTTTACCTTGAATGTTCAACGTAAACATAAAGCTAACCCAGGCTAATCGTACGTTCGCGTTATCGTAATCTTCCGTACGAAAGATTACGCTAACATGAACATGTAAAAATAAAAAAAAAAGGATAATGAAAAGAATTATGAATAGGATTTCTTACCTTTGTGGTGGTCAGCGCAGGTGGACAGTGGGTATTCCCTAGCAAGATCAGACACTCGCACACTTCCTTCATATTTTGCTATTATTTCTTTCTTAATTGCAATAGTTGTACGCACTACTTTTCTATTTTCACCTGTAGCAACTTAGCTGCTTGCACTGACTTTTTTCGGAGGCATAATTAGGGGCTAAAACACTTGGTACGCCTATATTAAAATCGAAAGCAAAACGAAGCACGTCCGCACGCGATAACAGTTGGGCACGAAATGAGCGATCTAAACCCGTACGCCGCTCAGCATCGCACCCTAGCGTACGCACTCACACATTACTGGCGTTCGAACTCCGATTTTTTGACCGAACAGCGAAGCAAGAATTTCTGGAAATTTTTGGTCGGACTCCGATTTGTTCGAACTGAGAGGCAATCGAAAACCGAGGTTCCACTGTATAATACAAAAATTACGTATAATCATCCCACTTAATTTAAAATTTTCCTTCAAAACTATTAATTCTACTATTTTAGCTTCACCTATTTAATGTGAAAATGATGTATCTTGATCTGCAACAAGTTATCTTACTTATTTGTATTTTAATCGATACATTTTCATTCCATAATTTTTTTTAGTAGAAAGTATTTATTAACGATTTTTCAATATTTTTGTTAAAAAATGTCTTCAAATTTATTTATGTTGCTATCGCCGCCATTGTTTCTGGCCACGTGAGTCCCAAATTTCAGGCCGCATGTTCGTCTGCAATCCGCGAGAATCCACTCAGAAAAAACAACTTTCCCGGGTTTCGGCACCAAGATGTCGGAGCTATATATTAATTACATTGCTGGCAAAAATATTCAGGCCTAGACATTTATTAAGTTGTAAACTACTGTGCAAATGTAGTGAGCCCGCCATCTTGCTTGGTCGCCCAGGCAGAACTGACAACATCCGGGTCAGTAGGCGTGGTTTATTGAAAGGTCGCACATGCGCAGTGAATGGATGGAGTCGCACATGAGTGTCACGTCACATTACAACGGAAATTAGACTGAAAACGTATTACAATGGAAATAGACTGATCTTTGAAACGTGACTATGTGTGTGTGTGAGGATTACTTGTATAATTAAAAACAGAAAAACAGGTTAATTTCATAGCATTGGAGTCTGGGAAATACACAACTTAAAAATAGTTTACTTTACAAAATGCAAATGCACCAATCCGTTCCAAGCCCTGCAAAAGTATTTATTTTTTAATAAAACATAACATACAACAAATACATGTTGAAATGAGATTACCCCCATTAAACATAAAACAAGAGTCACATAATGTAAAAAGCAAATAATAAAGCGAATAATAAAATTGTTTACTTTTTTTACTGCCCTTTTAGTTTACTGGTCCTGAGCAGTGTTTTTGGCCTAGCATTTCTTGAAAAACTGATGACGTCCGCTTTTGACAACCCTTTGTAAATGCGCTAGCAAGACCTCATCATAATGAGCGTTAGCCCAACCGTTAAGCACATTTTCTGAGTGATTCCTTTCCACAAATTCCGAGACTTCCTCCTGCACGACAGTGTTGTTTTCATACCTATCTATTATCTTCCTCTCCTTTTCTCCTTGTCCACTTTTCTGCACGTCTTTAATGATAGCTCTTCTTGCCGGTACCATACAGTAGTGTTTGCAGAGCTGCAAGAGGACACGAAGAGCATGCTGAGAGAACTGGGAGTGACCAATGACAGCGCGTACTGTTCTGTTTTGACTTGGTATCCTGAGACGCCTTTGTAACTAGACCCCATATTTTCCCGTTCAGGTACTTTGTAACCTAAAACTTTCGTATGTAGAGACATTTGTAAGTAGAGGTACCACGTCTTGTTGACCATGCTTTGAGGGTGTGACTTGTTTGCTAAGGCATTATATCATTGATTCAATTCTTTGCAAGAGCACACTTTCATCATTGATTTAGCACCTTGATTTTGCTCTTAAAAACGCACCAGATTGATGCTTCTGAATTTAAAATGTAAAAAAAACTTTTATAAAAAAGTGTGTGAAAATGACACTGAAAAATTGTAAAATACAAAACAATTTTAGCTTTTTACACACAGATCAGATTTAAAGTCGAACAACAACACAAGATGATAAAATGCAAAAAATAAATAAATAACTACGTACAATTCTGTTTTAACCAATTTAGACAGAGATCCTCTTAAAAATAATTAAAAAAATACTGTAAGTCAAATAAAAAGCAAAAAATCAGGAGTCTCTAATATTGAAAGATTAAATGCACTCTTCTTCCGAGCAATTTTATTATTATTATTCTGCTTTTTATGCATACAGTACTTTCTTTCTTGTCTTCTGTATTGAACTTAATTATTACCCAACACCTATAGAGCCCTTCCCATGTTAAAATGCATTGTTGAAACGGTACGGCAGAATTCATGTCAGTTTATAGCAGCCCATTGACACAAAAAGATCGTAGATCACTCTTAGGAACTCCTCAAAATTGCACCAAGTATGTGCTAGCTGCAAGATAGTGACTTTATTTAGGTCATTAAAGTCAATAAAAACGTGTTTTATGTTTGGCACTGGATTTCTTCATTTGAAGGTACTGCAACAATTGAAAAATTGGCCTTGAAAGTGTTTGAAAAGTGCTTGAATTTGGCCATAAAATAGGTGTGTTTTCCGCTTCAAAAAAGGTTGGCGACCACTGCAGTAAAGGAACAAAATATGGCAATTGATGGTGTGCTTGAGGAAATCTGATTTTGAAATTTGTTTTGCATCACTAAGGTATATTCAGCATTGCCTTGTCTAGTCATTTACCTTGGACCCTGTTCTGTTATGTAACCCAGACTAAGGTTGTTGGGAAACACGTAGGTCGACATGATCAATATGGTGCCATTTTCAATATGTTTCCAGAGCTCTGAAGTCCAGTCAACATTCTTTGTGCTCCCTTCTGATCGTGGACACGCCAGGTTACCAGAACCCTCGACTTGCTCAGCAGCAACGTGGTGCAACGTTTGAGGAGCTTTGTCAAAACTACACCCAGGAGAGGCTGCAGACCTTGTTCCATGAACGAACCTTTGTCCAAGAAATGGATAGATACAAGGAGGTGCTGTTGGGCTGTTACATCACAAACTTTACAGGAGTATTAACAGGACATAAACCAGGGGTCTCCAACGTAGTGCATGCAGGCACCAGGGTGCCCCCTAAGGACTGCTGAGGTGTCCGCCGGGGTCATTATGATTTTCTGGCAAAAAATTTTTTATTATTGTTTGTATGAGTTTATGCAACCCTTTTTTGATAATTAACCTGGCATTAACATAGTAACAACATAGTAATAACATGATAAATTGTTATTTTAGAAATTCAAATAAATTCCAGTTTATGGGCTTCATAAACAAAAACATCTATTCAAGTATTGATAATTATTTTTAAGCGATTAAGAGAACAAAATGAGAATCTATGTGTTACGCACATTTACTTATTCATCTTTTTACTGATTTAGAGAAAATACAACAAACCAAATTTCAATTAATGTTTTTTTTAAAGCCAATAATCAAAAAATGTGCTGTTTTTTAGAAAGTGATCTGGTTGACCCTTTTAACTTTGTACATTTTTAGCAACTTAGAAAGCTATCCATCTCTAATTAACATTTTTGCATGCTACATAGCTAACATTTTACCTTTTTTTTTTGCTAGTTATCAAGCTAAATTTTGGCCTCATTTCTAGCAAGTCATCTAGCTTTATTTTTGGTTTTCTGTCTGGCTATTTAGTTGGCTATTAAGCTTCCTTTTAGCTTTTTACCTGTTCACCTTTAGGTTAGCCATCTAGCTACCTTTTAAGCTTTGTAACTGCCTATCTTCCTACTTTTTGTGCTATTTAGCGATTTATATAGCTAGATTTGCACCTTTTTAACATGCTATCCAGCAAATATATGATCTTTCTTTCAAGCTCAACTTTGGTTGGCCTCCTTTCTAGCTGGCTATCTAGCTTTATTAGTCCATCTATCTGGCTATTTAGTTGGATTTTTACTCTTTTAGCTAGTGATCTAGCTCAGCTTGGTAGCCTAGATGGTAGGGCGCTCCGAGACTGGGAGGTCGCTCGTTCAAGCCTCGGCCGAGTCATGCCTAAGACTTACAACATTGGTACTCATTGCCTCCCTGCTTGGCGCTCGGCATTAAGGGTTGGAATTGGGGGGTTTGGTCACCTGGACTCCCAACACAGCAGTTGGGTCTAAAATGGTGGCACCCTGTTTGGCTGCGGCTGCATCGGCTCGCTACAGTTTAACTGTACGGGTCAGGTGTATCGACATTTCGTTCTGTGTGCATGGTTACAAAGAATGACAATAAAAGTAAATTCTATTCTATTCTTCCTTCAATTTTACTTTTCTAGCTAACTATTGAGCTACTTTTTAGCTATTTAGAAAGCTTCATAGCTAGTTTTTTTACATTCTTTGCTTGTGGTCGAGCTTCGATTTTACCTTTTTTGCTAGTTATCAAGCTTTTGGGCTCTTTTCTAGCTAGCCAGCTAACCTTTTTAGCTTTCTATCCAACAATTAGGATGACTTTTTACTATTTAAGCTAGCTATCTAGCTCCCTTTTTATTTTTTACCTGTTAATTTTTCTAACTAACGATCAAGTTACCTTTTAGCAAGCCTTCTAGCAAGGTTGCTAATTTAGAAATTCATGTCAAACTGGGTGCCTTTTGTGCTAAATAGTAACAAAAAGTAGCCCTTAGGTTGAGAAAGGTTGGATACCCCTGATAAAAACATTCATGTATGCTACACAAAATGCATGTGTTCACCCAATGATTGTATTAATTTTAGTGTATTTTTGGTTTTATACTGTATAGCTTAATAACTTTCTGAATCGTGAATTTTTTCTTATTTTTTTCAACACAATCATATAAGGTCATAACGTATATTTTATAAGTAGACTTCTCTTCCATTGTAGATAACTAACCATTCACCTTGTCCCCTGCATTTAGGAAAACATAGAACTTGCTTTAGATGACATAGAGCCCAGTCCTTCAGTGTCTGTAACAGCAATTGACCAAGCGTCAGTGCAAGCCCTGGTAAGCAAAATCTTCCCCTCTATTTCTGTTTCAAGAGTTAACATCGAGGGTTCCTACGGGTACTTGAAATTCTTGAAAATGCTTGAATTTTCATGTTTTGTTTTAAAAGTCGGGAAAATGTTTGAATTTTGGGTGGCAAAAAATATGCAGTTGATTGAAAGATTAAATGCACTCTGCTTCGCAATAATCAATATTATTAAAATGAGGCCATACTTGGCTCATTTTCCTTCTTTTTATACAGACAGTCAGTGCCTTCATTATTGAAATGTCAATCACCCTTAGTCGCCAGGAACTTATTAACCTGGGACTAAGATTAGACTTCCACTCCTTTCACGACTACAATAACACCCACAACATCCCGAGGGACATACAAAGAACACCGGGATCTCCCTGGGTGATCTGCCCGCCCGACAAACGACGTAGACGGCGGAGGGAGCGAATGCAAAAACGAGGCTCTCGGGCAGGCCTAGCGGCTAGGCTAAGAAGGCGACCACACCGACAAGCGCATCCGAGTATCTTCCTGACCAATGCCAGATCCATCGTTCACAAAATCAGTGAATTTGAGCTGCGGATCGCAACAAATAGCTTCGTACGGAATTGCAGTATTTTTGTGATCACCGGTCTTGGCTTCACCGGCGGATCCCCAACGCTGCAGTCCAGCTAGCAGGCCGCACGCTATACCGACACGACCGCAACAAAGACCCCGGTAAAAAAGGGGTGGAGGATTATGCGCTTACGTGCATAACGCATGGTGCAATAACAGCAGAATCATTGATACACACTGCTCGCCCGATGTAGAGTTCAGTGTTCATTTTACCTCTGAAAAGTGATGGGTCCCGGGGACTCGCATGCTCAAAAATCTATGGGTCCCAACACAGATCTATGGGTCCGCAAAATTTAGTGTTATCGGGGTTGAAATTGTAAATCGTGACAAATATATAAATCTATATATTCATTCAGTTTTAATCATCACAGTTTATTGGTAATACAAATCAGTTATCACTTCAAGATTTTTCAGTTCGCAACAATATTGTACATTATACCAAATATTGCTGAAATAATTATATTAATCTATATATTCATGCAGTTTTAATCATCACAGTTAATTGGTAATACAAGGCAGTTATCACTTCAGATTTTTCAGTTCATATATTCTTCGTGGTTTGCTGTCCCGCCACAGTTGTATCGCCTTCTCAAGGTCCAATCCATTATCATCCTCCTCCTAGCGTAACCAGGAATATAATTGAGTCCATTTTGGCAGAAAAGTCTTTTTCTTGCCAGGAGTATTCTTTTGTTTATCTTCTTTCGTCGAATCGTTCGCTTCAACACACGTGTTTTCCTGCCTCCGCGATCTTCCGAAGAATTTCTCAGCCGTTTTTTCGTGCCGGAATTATTGCCATTGTTATTACTTTCTGCATTATGTTTAAACTTATTACTGACACTGCAGAAATTACCAATTTTGTGTTGATTTTACTTAGCCTTCACCTTCCCTCGACGACAAGCACCACAACAATGACGTAATCTCGAAGCAAAGAGATCTCGTTTGCCGAGATCGGCGTGCAGACGAAAACTCAAACCGCAAGACTAAACAACAATGGCGGATCTGCCTGACGAAAAGTTTGGAGTGCGGTAAATCCTTGTTTAAAAAAAAGTAATTGGATAATTATGACAATTTTGTGTCAAAGTTGCGTCCCTGGGACGCACATTGATTTGACACTATGCGTCCCCAGCAAAAATGATGAGTCCAGGACAAAGGGACGCGGGCAAATGAGAACACTGAGAGATTCTAGCAGTATCGTGTAGACCATTCTATCTACCGAGAGAGCTAACTGTGGTCATTGTGATAGCTGTTTACGTTCCACCGGATACTAATGTTAGCACAACGCTAGACCTCCTGCTCGCTGCTATTAATAAACAACAGCTTGCACACCCCGACAAAGCTTTTATTTTCGCTGGCGACTTTATTCAGGCATGCTTAAGGACTGTACTTCCAAAATTCTTTCAACACGTCGACTGTGCAACAAGGGGGGAAAAAAACATTGGACCGTGTGTACAGCAACATCGAAAACGCGTACAGAGCTTCCCCCCTCCCCCACCTAGTCAATTCCGATCACCTATGTCTGTCCCTCACCGCCTCATACACCTCCATCCGGAGAAAAACAAAGCCTGTAACAAGGACAATACAAACATGGCCTGAGGGAGCCCTCTCTCACCTGCAGGACTTTTTTCACCGGACTTGCTGGGAGGTATTTGAACACCATGACCTCCAGGAATTCACTGACACTGTTTTATCCTACATTCGATACTGTACGGATAAAGTCACAGTAAATAAAAAAATCAATGTCTACCCAAACCAAAAACCCTGGATGTCCAGCGGGGTGCGCACCCTCCTGAAACACCGCAACACCGCCTTCAGGTCTAGAGGCAAGGCTCTTTACAGGTTGGCCAGGGCTGACCTAAGGACCTCTCCTAAGGACGCAAAGGCAGCCTACCGGAGGATCGAGCAACTCTTCGCTGGAAATGACTCGGGGAGGATGCAGCAGGGTCTACAACACATCACAAACTTCAGAGGCCACAACCTGGCAACTGTTGGGGCTGATGCTTCACTAGCTGCGGATCTTAATCAGTTCTTTGCTCTGGAAGGCCACAAACAGCCACATCACACCCACCAACAACCAGCAGTAACACACTCACATTTCAGGAGCATGGTGTTAGGCATGTGCTGAAAACAGTTAACCCCAAGAAGGCAGCTGGCCCGGATGGAGTACCAGGCAGGGTACTCAGGGACTGTGCCGATCCGCTGGCTGGGGTCTTCACCACCATCTTCAACCAGTCCCTGTCACAGGCAACCGTCCCACCCTGCTTCAAAACCTCCACCATCATTCCCATCCCCAAAAATTCAGCAGTGGAAAGCCTCAACAACTACAGGCCTGTCGCTCTTACGCCTGTGGTCATGAAGTGCTTCGAGAGGTTGGTGTCCCAGTACATCAAGAACTCCCTGCCACTCACACTGGACCCCCACCAGTTTGCCTATAGGGCAAACCACTCCACTGACGACGCCATAAAAACACAGCACTTCACACTGTGCTGAGACACCTGGACCACAGGAGGAGCTACGTCAGAATGCTTTTTTTGGACTTCAGCTCAGCCTTCAACACCATTATCCCGGAGATCCTGGTGGAGAAACTCTCACACCTAGGACTCTCTTCCTCCGTCTACCACTGGATAATGGACTTCCTTTCAAACCGCCCACAGTCCGTGAAACACGGTAACCACGTCTCTCCCACCCTAACACTGAGCACTGGCTCTTCTTTTGAATGGCGCTGGATTTCTTCCTTTGACGGTACAAATGATTGAACAGTCCAAAACTGCCGCTTACCACAATAGCAAAACATTACATGCAACAGGAAACAAACCCTGGGAGGCGGCAGTGAGAGCATAGGATCCTACCTACTGGTCCACCGGTGAGATAGATGAAATACGAAAAGATAGTTGGATCTCATTATGCCGGGTACCATGGACAAATGTCAGAGAATCGGGAAACGAAAGTCATCCAACATATAAATAAACGCAGAAAAGCACGACGAGGAACACAGCTCTTTGGTGTATCTCAAGATAACTCTGACTTTGAAGGGCAATAAATAAATGCATTGTAAATTTGATGTTGGTTCACCAAAAGAAGGGGTGCCCCCACGGCCCTGGCAAAGGGGTCCGTCAACCGTCAACTGTGAATAAAAATGGGGTGGTGATAGGATAAAACTTAATTCCTTTTCATATGTCATGTATATCACTGTGGTTGGGAATCGAACCCATTGCATCCAACCTCAAGCTGAGGAAAAAGGAAACAACATTTTATACCAACTTTTAATCAAAAATTAGAGCTGCGTGTTATACACAAGTGTGCTTCATAAACAAATGTATTTGGTTCGAGACAATTTTATTTTTACCAGAGCTCGTTGCATATAGTGTATTAAACTGAGAAGTTAATCCTACTCGTTAGCTTTTAGTGTTCTCTGGTAAGACTGTCTTCTTGGATTTTGTGTGAAGCTTTTTAATGCTTATATAAAAGAACGTTTGGTGTAAAATCTGCTCTACATTTCAGGTCCGTACTCTGGCACGGACTGATGAAGCTCGTGGTCTTTTCTGGCTGATGGAAGAAGAGGCAGTTAATCCTGGGGGTTCAGAGGAGATCATGCTGGACAGGCTTTTCAGTTACTACGGTTCAGCACAGGGAGAGCACATGGGTAATGTTACCTGTCACTAAATGTAATTTATTCTCTTAGTAAAAGCTCCCAAAATCAAAGCTTCACAGCTATATGACAATCGCTTTTTAGCATGGTACAAGTTAATTCAAAGGATTCCTATGTAACGATCTACTAAATACACACCACGGATAATATAGTGTGCCTTCGGGGTAGGTGTTAGATCGGGCCTAAAAAAATCCAGCATGACCCGAACCAACCCTGCCCGCAAGTATTATAGCGAATTAGCCCGCGCCCGATCGATTAACCTGGTTTGAGGGACCAAGCCTCAAGCAAACCCCGATGCTGTGCTTCGGCACCGAAGTGCGCGTGGGCTTTGTCCCTCAAATCAGGTGTGCACTCTGGCACCATGTTATGCATGGCACCGAAGTTAGTTACTCAAGGAAAACTACTGTTAGTTTAGAATAATAATACTCAAATAGAAGTAAAAAGTAGTCATCAAAATAATTACTTGCGTAAGGGCTCCGAACAGCATGCATGCTGTGCAGATCCTGCACAAAGAAAAAATAAATAAAAATGGCGGGTTATGGCCTCAGCCCAAGATCTTACCTCTACTTCAGGGTAACTAGCGTTAGTGAACAGCGGAAAACTCAGAGGCACTGAAATAGTTGCTACATTAACTATCACTTTATTGTGTTCATAGCATTAGGTGTGATAGTGCACCTCCAGGAATTGTTGTGGATTCATCCAATTTGAAAAATAGAAGTCAAGTCAAGTCATTTTTATTTGTATAGCCCTTAGTCCCAAAAAGAGTCTCAAAGGGCTTCACAGGTTTTTACACAGATTATTTTTTCAGACTATTATTACACCATCCCCTGATCTGGAACCAACATGAGGGCAAGGAAAAACTCAAAAACCTCAACATGAGGAAAATGAAGAAACCTTGAGAAGGGACCTCACATGTGGCATCCCCCTTTCAGGATTACCAGACAGCAAAGGATGTTGGAATCACAAATAATACAGAGATATTGTCAACAAAAAGTATAGGTTATTCATATGCTATAGAGTAAAAGTGTGTTTTAAGCTTAGATTTAAACATTTCCACTGAGGTTGCAGAACGGATTTCAGGGGGAAGAGCATTCCACAGCACCGGTGCCCGGTTGGAGAATGCTCTCGAACCAGCGGAACACTTCTTGGCTCTTGGGATCACCAGAAGACCGGCGCTCTCAGAACAAAGGCTTCGGACCGGATCATAGGGGGAAATCAGATCTGAAAGATATGAGGGAGCAAGTCCATGTATGATTTTGTATAAGACTAAGAAAACCTTGAAATTACATTTTAGGCTAACGGGGAGCCAATGCAGGTTAGCCACAATCGGCGTGATGTGATTGGACTTTTTTGTCCTAGTTAAAAGCCTCGCTGCAGCATTTTGTACCAGCTGAAGACTCTTGATTCTGGACTTCGGGAGACCGGAGAGTAGTGCATTACAGTAATCGAGACGGGAGGTAACAAACGCGTGAATTATAATCTCCGCATCCGACTGAGACAGTATAGGACGAATTTTAGCAATGTTACGAAGATGGAAGAAAGCTGTTCTAGTAATTTTCTTCACATGTGTTTTAAAGGACAGATCAAGGTCAAATATGACACCTAAATTTTTATCTGAGTCACTCTGTGTGATGTGACATTTGTCAATGTTCACAGCAGTTTTGGAGAATAAGTCACAGCATTTAGATGGACCAATTCGGTCTTTTCAGAGTTAAGACGCAAGAAATTGAGTGACATCCACTCTTTTATCTCAGTGAGGCAGGCCTTCAAATTTCCACATTTTAGTGTGGCAGATTCTTCCAACGGAAGATATAGTTGAGTGTCATCTGCGTAGATTATACTTGCGAATAATATCACCTAATGGAAGCATGTAAATGCTGAAAAGAAGGGGGCCAAGCACTGAACCCTCCGGAACACCACAGGTAACACTAAAGGGCTCAGATGTCATTTCGCCATATTTAACACAATGCGTCCTATCTGAGAGGTAGGATCTGAACCATGAGAGGACGGTTCCTGAGAGACCAGTCCATTTTTCCAACCGTTCTCATAAGATATTATGGTCCACTGTGTCAAAAGCAGCACTAAGGTCCAGCAGCAGCAAAAGTGATGAAGCGCCAGATTCCATTGCCAGTAGGAGATCATTGGTTACCTTAATCAGAGCTGTCTCAGTAGAGTGGTTAGCCCCGAATCCTGATTGCATTGATTCAAAAAGATTGCTCTCTGATATGAAATCATTCAGCTGCTGTGCCACTACTTTTTCAAGTACTTTAGAAAGAAACGGTAGGTTAGACACAGGTCTATAATTACATAAGCTTTCTGGATCAAGGTTGGGTCATATCAGTGTATGTTTAATAACAGCGGACTTAAAAGCCGCTAGAACTACACCTGAGGAGAGTGATATGTTTATAATATTCAGAACTGAAGGTCCAAGGACCCCAAAAAGACCTTTAATAAGCGAACCTGGAAGCGGGTCGAACAGGCAAGTTGTCGGTTTGGCCGTATTCACCACGTTTTTAAGATTATCGAGTGACAGTTCACTAAATCTGGACAAATTCCCTGGACAGCCACCATGTCGTGCATCTATAGATTTCAGCCCTTTAGTGTGTGTTGTATTAATACTGTCTTTAACAATTTCTTCCTGTATGCATTGAATCTTCTTATTAAAGATGACCATTAAGTCATGGGCTGAATGGGTGGAACTATCTGGGATAATCTGTTGCCTTTTAAGCGATGCTACAGTGTCAAAAAGGATTTGGGGATTGTTTTTTTGTGACGCAATCACCTTCGAAAGGTAGGCTGATTTTGCAGGGGCAAGGGCCGCTTTATACTTTAACAAGCTGTCACACCAGGTTTGATGGAAAACCTCAGGCTTGGTAGCGCGCCATTTTCTTTCAGATTTCCTGCATTCTTGTTTAATGGATCTAGTTTCATCAGTAAACCAAGGCGTGCGTCTTTGAGGTCGTGATTTAAGCCGTATGGGCGCTACTAAATCCAGAACACTAGCCAGGGTAGCATTAAACTCAGACCAAAGTTCAGCTAATTCGTCTTAAGAAAGCTGTGTATGGCCCTGGTGCGTGATAAACAGTTACTACATAAATTGACAATAGGGAGGACCGCATAACAAGAGCCTCGAACGCCTTGTAATTATTACAGGTAAGAGGAGTAAATTTGAGCGTTTTTTCAGAAATTAGCGCTACACCGCCACCCTTCTTCAAAGGGCGTGCTACATGGCTGCTCACGTAGTCTTGAGGAGAAGCCTCATTTAGCGGTGAAAACTAATCCGGTCTCAACCAAGTTTCACAGAGACCAAGTTAAGTTTGTAATCATGAATAATATTATCAACAAATAAAGCTTTAGGGGCAAGCGATCTAATATTTAAAAGACCAAATTTTAGCTTTGCTGAATCGTTTAACTTAGCTGAAGTCTTTGTAGAGATCGTCACAAGATGTCGCGGTTTGGGTGCGTTGAGTTTCAGGCGTCGGTTGACTGGCACGACGGTTGAAGAAATAATGGTGGACTTAGACACATCTTCGTGTCCTTCTTGCTCCTTCGGCTTCGCACACTTCACACACTTCCCCGCACGACAACCCTCTTCTGCCTTCTGTCTTTACGGCGCCTTCGTCGCTTCGTAGGTGGAGTGGCTGACCACGTAGATCCCGGATCCCTTTGTAGCTCGTTCGGGATATCATAGGTGGTATAAAAAGTGCCCGAAAAGTCGAAATTTAGACGCCCACCCAATTGAATAAGTTCCTCCCGATTATAAGTCGTATTGGCCACGCATGTGTCCAAAAAAGAAAGCAAAAAAAATAGAGAACGGTAGTACATGCCCGCTTTGAGACTGGGAGGTCGGTGGTTCGCGCCCCGGCCGAGTCATTCCTAAGACTTAAAAAGTGGTCGGCGGCGCCCGCTGTTGGCTGCGGCTGCATCGGCTCGCTACAACGGGTCAGGTGCAATCGACATTTCGCTCTGTGTACATTGTTACACAGAATGACAATACAAGGAAATTATTATTATTACATAGAAGGTTAGCTGGACAGCAACTAGCCGCAGCATCCATGCGCGCCGCCATGTTGGATCAGACACCTAAAAAACATGTTACAAAGAAAGGGCCACTCTTTATTTTTCTTTCTACCTATCCATTCATCTATCGATCTATCTATCTATATCGATCGATAGTATAGATAGAATAGATCTATTCTATTTATCTATTTATATTTATATTTATGAGGGAGAGTATTTTGTTTGTTGGTTTTCTTAACCATATGCATACACTTTAGATACATTGAATTTGTGAAATTCATACATTAATTAAATAAAAGATACACTTTGTAATTCAGGGTCCAATCTGCTGCAACGTGGACAGAAGCCCTACCACTTTCTGTTGGGCCACAGCCATGGAACAGACTGGGTGGAGTACAATACCCAAGGATGGCTCAGCCATGCCAAACACAATCCTGCGTCCCAGAACGCAGCCACTTTGCTGCAAGACTCCCAAAAGTAAGACTTATTGATATTCTTGTCGCATGACATTTTCTTTTCAATTTCAACAAATATTCACAAAATGGTGAGGAAATTTAGTTCACCTTAAGTAAAGCTGCTGCAGATGGCATTCACCATTCATACTATTAATTCCTAATGACATACATGATTTATCATAGTACAGGGTTCGTATGGGTGCTTGACATCCTTGAAAATGCTTGAATTTTAATATTGCGTTTTCAAGGTCAGGAAATTGCTTGAATTTTGGGTGATGTGCTTTTAAATGCTTGAAACGGCTACCATTGCCATGTTTCTTGACACTCTATGTACCGCGCAAGAAATGAAGAAAATTAAGAGAAAAGTGTGTTAAAAAAACTCCGCTAGCCTGGGCTGGTGGATTGTCCATATGGCGTTGTCATGTGAAGGGTCACTGCCTCCTACTGGTCACACGCAAGATGACAGATCTATTTAGAAATCCAGCTCTTTTGGCTCAGCTCACTGGGGAAAGTTACTCAGATTTTTTGTTTTTTTAAAAATCATATATTATCAATAATAACAAAACATTGTGCACTAAATTACTTAGTTATTAGTATTTTAATTTTGTGCAAAAGTAAGCAGTTGATTGAAAGTAATTTTGTGCAAAACACTTGAAATATAAATTAAGATAATCACAGATCTGAAAAAAAATGTACAATACAAAATAATTTTTACACACTGAACAGATATAAAGTCTAACGACAACACAAAATTCTTGAAAATCCCCCCCCCCCAAAAAAAAAAATTATTTGTTCAGTGCTATAAAAAAATGATAAAATAAAAAAATAAAAAAATATTTGCAATTCTCTTTCCGAAAAACACAAAAGATATAACTTAAAACATCCATCCATCCATCTATTATCTGTACCGCTTATTTTCAGTAGGGTCGCGGGGGTGCTGGAGCCCAGCCCAGCTATCTTCTGGCAGTGGGCAGGGGACACCCTGAAGTGGTTGCAAGCCAGTCACAGGGCACACAGGGACAGACAATTTGCTCGCTCCTTCGCACCTTGGGACAATTTGAACTGGCCAATGAACCCGAAATGCATGTTTTTGGAATGTGGGAGGAAACCGGAATGCCCGGAGGAAACCCACGCATGCACGGGGAGAACATGCAAACTCCACACAGGACGTTTGATCTCATGACCTTAAGAACTGTGCCGCACAAACAAAAAGCATAACATCAGCAATCTCTAAGATTGAGAGTTTGAATGCATTCAGTTTATAAATTTGGTACTTTTTTTTTGTATTAAACTTAATTATTACGCAACACCCATAAGGCCCCTTCCGTATTTGTAAAAAAGTGTGATTTATTGAAGCTGCATTGTTAAAGCAGAATGTCAGAATTAATGTCCGTTTATCGCAGTCCATTGACACAAAAGATTGCAGGTCTAAGATAGGATAAGCTCAAAATAACAGAAATGATGTGCTAGCAGCAAGACAGCAAATTTATTTTAGTCATCAAATGATTTCTTTTTTTTTGAAAGAAATTAAAACAATTGAAAAAATAGCCTGGAAAGTGCTTGAACAGTGCTTGAATGTGCCCATGAAAATGATTTACAGACCCTGATAGTAAAGCTAAATTTTCTGCTCACACAAAAGGAAAAACATCAGCAGTTTGTTTGCGGGTCGAGTGAGCGGAGCAACAGTGTTGTCAGGCTCCATTGCTGGTCTGGAAGGAAGCTCACAGCTCGCCTTGCGGAGGGCCACTAGCATGAGGAAGACCTTCACTACAGGTGTGGCTGCTGTTAAGAAGAAGAGCTTGTGTATCCAAGTGAAACTTCAAGTGGTAAGTAAAAAGGTTTGAATAAATTATATAATGTAGTCCACAACTACATATAATTAAATTCTGCAACTACACTTCAACTTTCTTGATACATGCAAGAGTGCTTGAATTTAACCCTACCGCCTTTCTGACTGCCAAACACTTTAAAAAAAAAAATTTTTTTTAGTCGTTGGCCATTTATTATTTTTCATCTTTTGTTTTAACAACTATTTTATAGTCAAAACAAAACAAGTACACGTACATACATAACATACACATACACAGATTGCTCATGTTTATCTCCCACCTTTGTCATTGCTGTGTGCTAACTAGGGCTGCAACAAACGAGTAACCAGCTAAGATGGGAAGCTGACGTGGGCTTTTTAACAAATGTACATATTACCCATGTTGGTTTTTTTGCTATTGACCTTTTTGTGTACTGTTACTCATTTAAGTCAAGTAATGTTTATTTGTATAGCCCTTTATCACAAGGCGTCTCAAAGAGCTGTTCAGGTCAGACTATTGCAAACTACAGGCTATTATCACGCCGTCTGATCTAAAACCAACATCTATTGCTGCCTGGTCATCCTAGAAGGGGGATTGTCACCTGTAGGGCCCTTCCTCAAGGTTTTCCGTTTTCGTCATGCTGAGGTTTTTGAGTTTTTCCATGCCTGCATGTTTGTTTCAGATCAGGGGATGGTATAATTGTAGCCTGTGCACTCCCTTGAAACACAATGTGATTAAGGCCTATACAAATAAACGTCACTTGACTCTACTTGACTAGTCGACTAGTAATCAACCATCAAAACGATTAGTTCACTCATCAGGTATTTCCTTTCTGATTTAGCATGAAGTTGTGGCAAGTGATAATCGACACAAGAAAAATTGGTACAACGAAAATTATTCTTTTATTGAACATATTGCGGATTCGTATAAAAATTAAATAAAAATACCTAGTCACAAACCACTTAGGCGTTGTGGTCAGTTTGTCCATTTTTTAAGAACAGGCAAATGAATAATAAATTAAAGTCAATTGAACATTTTTATCCCTGTAAACCAAGAACTGGTTCATTAGAACCAGTAGAACAGTAAAAAAAAGAAATATAATGTCCATTTTGCGAAGTACATTCAGTGGTCAACTGCAAAGTCTGTCACAAAAGTACTCAACGAGTCTTAACAATTTGAAATCAAACGGTTATAAGAACTGACGTGTGTTCTTTGGACTGCATGCATTTAATTTCAAATACATTTTTTCAGGCACAGTCTGGCATAACTCTCAAACTCTCTTTCATACCAAAATATGCATTTACAAAATGTACAATGCATGTCATCAAAACCGTATTGGCTTGAACGTTACTTAAATCTGTTTTGTTCAATTGTATGATAGTTCTCTTTAAATGTTTGTGCATCACAGATGTACTGCCATGATATGCAACGTCTGCTTTGCAAACTTGGCAAGTAGACTTTTTATTCACTGTGTCCAGGCTAGAATACTCCCAAATTTTAGTTTTGGTACGCGTGGTCGATGTTGATGCCACCTTTTGTGTATGCTACCGCTTGGGCCAGAGATACAATTGCGTACGTGACTCTCAGTAGAGATTATATTCGTGTAGAGATGCCTCTCTGTTGAAAAAAAAAACGCGTCTGGCTACGATAGTTGACAATTACATTTATTGTTGACTATTTCTTTAATCGATATTTTGTTGCCTAATCGTTACAACCCTAGCACCAATCCTCCCTTCCAGTTTTATAACTTGACACTTTTTGTGTAAGTAGTTGCCTCATTTAATTTTCTGACGTCCCTAGCAAGACTTTTTTTTTTTTTTTTAAGGGAGGTTGACTCAAATGAAAGTTATTTAAGTACAGTTCGATGAGTCTTAGATGACCACGGGAACCCAATATTGACCAAGTATCAAATATTAGTCTCCCTCTTAGTGTTCCAAGTATTGTCAACCCTTTTTCATCATGACCAGGCGTTGAAGCAATACCTGGAAACAGAGACCCACATCATACATTACCCATTAGTACCCACCAATTCATTTCCCCTTTGACAATCAAAAATGATGAAGTAATGTCAAAGGGTTGAGATTTTTTTGATCATTGGTTACAGATAACAAAACAGGCTTTGAAAAATACTTTACATATTACATACCTGTCAACCTCCACGGCTCCATGCCCTTACAAAATGTTGTATTTTCCTTTACAAAATACAAAATAATCTTACACCATATATTTTTTTTGATTCAACATGGCGGCGCATGGATGCATGCATGCGGCTAGTTGCTCTCCAGCTAATCTTCTATTTATTGCCGTTCTCTTGTCTTTTTTGCTTTCACTTTTGGACACATGTGTGGCCAAAAACACTTACAGTAGGGACGAACTTATTCGGTTGGGTGGGCGTCTAAATTTCGACTTTTCGGGCACTTTTTATACCGCCTATGATATACCGAGCGAACTTCAAAGAGATCCGGCATCCTTGTGGACAGCTATTCCTCTTAATAAACGACGACAACGGCGCCGTAAGGACAGAAAACAGAAGCGTGGTTGCCGTGCAGGTAGATGTGTGAAGCGTGCGAAGTCTAAGCAGCAAGATGGACGCGAGGATGTAACTAATTTCACCATTCATTCCTCGCCGGACAACCGAAGCTTTACACTCAGCGCACACGAAAAGCCACAACCGCGGCATCTTTTGAAGTTCTCGACAAAGACTACAAAGAGTTCAGCTAAGTCAAATGATTCAGCAAAGCTAAAATTTGGTCTGTTAAATATTAGATCGCTTGCTCCAAAAGCTTTACTTGTTGATAACATTATTCGTGATTATAAACTTAACTGTATGGGTCTTTGTGAAACTTGGTTACGCCCGGATGAGT
>NC_142358.1:825146-827646 GCF_059441175.1 Urocampus carinirostris | reverse complement strand
AACCCCATTGAGAAATTGTGGGGTATAGTTAAGAAGAAGATGAAAGACACCAGACCTGCAAATGCAAATGAGCTGAAGGCCGCTATCGAAGCATCCTGGGCATCAATAACACCTCAGCAATGCCACAGGCTGATTGCCTCCATGCCACGCCGGATTGATGCAGTAATCCGTGCAAAAGGATTCCCAACCAAGTACTGAGTGCATCAATGGACATTTTCAAATGTTTGATTTAGTTTTGCTGTTATAAAATTATCTTTTTTACTTGGTCTGAGGAAGTATTCTAATATTTTGAGATAGGATTTTTGAGTTTTTTTCAGCTGTAAGCCAAAACCAGCAATATTCAAATAATAAAAGGCTTGAAATAGTTCAGTTGATGTGTAATGAATCCAGAATGTATGACATTTTTGTTTTTTTAATTGCATTACAGAAAATAAAGAACTTTATCACAATATTCTAATTTTCTGAGACAGTCCAGTATATGTGTATATGTATATATATATGTATGTGTATATGTATATACTGGACTGTCTCAGAAAATTTGAATATTGTGATAAAGTTCTTTATTATCTTAATGCAATTAAAAAAACAAAAATGTCATACATTCTGGATTCATTACACATCAACTGAACTATTTCAAGCCTTTTATTATTTTAATATTGCTGAATTTAGCTTACAGCTTAAGAAAACTCAAAAATCCTATCTCAAAATATTAGAATATCATGAAAAAGTATACAAGTAGGCTATTCAACTAATCACCTGAATCATCTAATTAACTCGAAACACCTTGTGAGGATTTCCTGAGCCTTAAAAACACTCAGCTTGGTTCAGTAAACTAAATCACTGCTGATCTGACTGCTGTCCAGAGGACCATCATTGATACCCTCCATCAGGAGGGTAAGACACAAAAAGAAATTTCTCAAATACCAGGCTGTTCACAGAGTGCAGTTTCAAAGCATATCCACAAAAAGTCTGTTGGAAGGGAAAAGTGTGGCCGGAAACGCTGCACAACCAAGAGAGATGACCGCAGCCTTAACAAAATTGTGAAGAAGAGCCGCTTCCAGAATTTGAGGGAGCTTCAAAAGACAGTGGGCTGAAGCTGGAGTCCAGGTATCAAAAGCCACAGTTCACAGACGTGTCCGGGAAATGGGCTACAATAGCCGTATTCCCATGGTCAAGCCACTTCTGAACTCAAGACAACGGAAGAAGCGTCTGACTTGGGCTATGGAGAAGAAGCACTGGACAGTTGCAGAGTGGTTCAAAGTCCTCTTTTCAGACGAAAGCAAGTTTTGCGTTTCATTTGGAAGTCAAGGCGCCAGAGTCTGGAGAAAGGCTGGAGAAGAGCAAAATCCAAGTTGCTTGAAATCCAGTGTGAAGTTCCCACAGTCAGCAATGGTTTGGGGAGCCATGTCAGCTGCTGGTGTTGGTCCACTGTGTTTCATCAAGTCCAGAGTAAATGCAACTGTGTACCAAGAGATTTTAGAGCACTACATGCTTCCATCTGCTGAAAAGCTCTATGGAGATGAGGATTTCATTTTCCAGCATGATCTGGCACCTGCCCACAGTGCCAAAACCACCAGTAACTGGTGCACTGACCATGGCATCACTGTCCTTGATTGGCCTGCTAATTCCCCTGACCTGAACCCCATCGAGAATTTGTGGGGTATAGTTAAGAAGAAGATGAAAGACACCAGACCTACAAATGCAAATGAGCTGAAGGCCGCTATCGAAGCATCCTAGGCATCAATAACACCTCAGCAATGCCACAGGCTGATTGCCTCCATGCCACGCCGGATTGATGCAGTAATCCGTGCAAAAGGATTCCCAACCAAGTGCATCAATGGACATTTTCAAATGTTTGATTTAGTTTTGCTGTTATAAAATTATTTTTTTACTTAGTCTGAGGAAGTATTCTAATATTTTGAGTTTTTTTCAGCTGTAAGCCAAAATCAGCAATATTCAAATAATAAAAGGCTTGAAATAGTTCAGTTGATGTGTAATGAATCCAGAATGTATGACATTTTTGTTTTTTTTAATTGCATTACAGAAAATAAAGAACTTTATCACAATATTCTAATTTTCTGAGACAGTCCAGTATATATATATATATATATATATATATATATATATATATATATATATATGTATATATATATATATGTATGTATGTATGTGATCGATTCAAATGATGATTGACACATTGATTAGCCAATGAAACGCCGGTAAATAAATTCCAGCATACACCGCGGACTACTTGGCGTTCGGGGGAAAATCTAGTCGGCGGCTGCAAGTTAGTTGGAAGACTTTGCGACTTTGATCCATAAATAACGCGCACTGTATTAAAAGGGCGCATGGTCAGCTTTTGAAAAAAATAAAGGCTTTTAGGTGCGCCTCATAGTGCGGAAAGTACGGTATATGTGTATATGTATGTATGTATGTTTGTATATGTATGTGTATGTATGTGTATATATGTATTTGTATATGTGTTTATGTATATATGTGT
>NC_142358.1:807646-817646 GCF_059441175.1 Urocampus carinirostris | reverse complement strand
AAAACATAAATGCTGGGCTGACTGAGCCTTTTCTGTTGCTGCACCCAGGCTCTCCCATTCAAGTTGTGTCTCTTTAAATCTTGGCTAAAAACGCACTTCTTCAGGATTTTTTTGATCCTCAGAAGTTCGAGGACACTTTCTTGTTTTATCTTATATTATTTGATACTGTTGTAATTATTGTTTTCATTGTCTTTTATTGTTTTTATTCCTTTTTATTCTTTTTTTGGTTTACCTAAGTTTTCTGTTAACACTATTAAGCACTTTGGTGCACCCAAAGGATTGTTGTAAAGGGCTCGCTTGCAATCAAAAACACTGTACCTGCTTTTCTCTTCTTTCTTTTCTTTGCCCTTGCATTTGTCCATACGGACTATACAGAATTTTTCATTTTTAATGTGTTACAACTGTCCCCGAACCTATTAGCCATCATCGGCTAACCTCTTCTCAATGTGAGGTTGGCTAGCATTCAAAAAAACACATAGGATTGAATCCAAGACTGTAGATATAAGAGCCATGTGCCAGAAATGTGTCTATGTTTAGTATATCTGACATGAAACAAAAAAAAAAAAACGGAAAGAAAACGTTCGTAATCCCCAGAAAGATTTTTTTAACAAAAAAATGAGACAATGTCACTCAGTCTTCAAATTTTCTTGTGTGAGATCAAAATGGAAAGGGGAGTATCCTTTATCAGTGGCATAAATAAAACTATCTTCCAATTTGAATATTACAACTGTCCCTGTGTTGCAACTGTACCCGGTCTCCCCTAACCTGTGTTAGGAATAATGCCGTTATGCAACAGAGTTATTATGTCAGTGACTGGGGTAATCTTACTATTCTTTTCTGGAGTTACAACGCCGTTACTGACGTTTAAAAGCAGTGTGTTACCTTGGCTGCAGAACAATAGCGGGCCCCACCAAACCTGACCTCCAGGTTGTTTTCGGATCATGCCACCATTCAAATAAGCGACTACCATATAATTAGTGATACGGATATAGTATTTACTAATGCGCCAAATAAAGGAGAATGAAGGCTGATTTGCGAAAAATGTGAGCCCTATATTTGACTGCTCCCGACTCTTGTCACTTGTGATCGAAACCTATCTATAAGCCAGCTCTTGAAGCGAAGTAAGCAAGCCGGCACCTCACAAATCAACAGCTAGTTCGCTCCAAGACGCCTTATTTCTCTTGTGATTGGTCAATATGTATTTTTTGGGGATTAAATCTATATTGATTGATCCGTTGTAGACAGGGATTTTCCAATTCTTTGTCAAGAACCGGCTTTTTCATCTTGCTACACTAAGATGTGACTCCCACTTGCCTCTTCTGTTTTTTGTTGTTGTTTGATCGATATCCGTATGGCTACAGCGGCATCGTATGGTGTCGAAAGGAATGGCGACCCCTTGCCTCTGGAGCCTAGGGAGCCAATAGCCAAAAACCCAGAGGGAGTACCCCCGAGGCTTGTTATAGGCGTCGCATGAAAGCAATGGCGCTATAGCGTAGCAGTGATGCTGAGGTGTCGCCCCCTTGCTCGCCACCCTGGGTGCCTGGAACGTGATCTCTCTCTGTGAGAGCCTGGGTGCAGCAACAGAAAAGGCTCAGTCACCCCAGCATTTATATTTTGACCTGGGCACTTCCAGCACAACTCGTGCGTACCTCTTACCTGTGGAGCTAGCCCGTCTGGGTCTTGCTGTAGCTGCCATCTCCTAAGTTAGGGGCCGGTCACACAGACATTTGCGGCTGAATCACGGCCAGAAATTTCTGCCTGTGAGGCAGACGCTATTGGACGCTTTGAGATCGCAATGCAGACGAGATACAGCAGTGCTTAATACGCGGTCGGAAATTCGCGCGCGGGTGGCAGTGCGAATAAGTTTTGCGCTGCTCAATTCTTCACAGCGCGGGGACACAGCCTCTCACGAGCGTATCAAGGCTGAACCACGGCGAGAAATTTCTGGCCGTGAAGCGGATGCTGTTGGGGGCTGTTGGACGTTTTGAGACCGCCATATAGATGAGATACAGCAGTGCTTTACTCGCGGTCGGAAATTCACACGTGGTTGGCCGCGCGCAAAACTTTTGAGCTGCTCAAAAGTTTGAGCACTTGTTAAACCGTGTGCCGCACACGTGGTCAACACGAGGTAATGACGCGGAAATGACGCGGAACGACGTGCTCTGGCCGCGGCCAGGGCGTGGTTACACATGGGTAGGACGGGAAATTTCAGCGGGTAATCGTGGGTGGAGCATGGTAATAGCATGTTCTGCGCCTGTATCGCGGTGTTATTGCATGAAATTAGCGTGTTACGCGTGTGACAGTCAAACGCCTTTCTCCGCGTATATACAGCGCGATTTGCCGAGCACACGTCAGTTGTGTTCGAGACGTCAAGGGGGTGAACATGGATCCCCGTCAGCGTAGTGACCTCGTCTTAATCCATTTTTATTTCTTGACATTTCTTTTCAAGATAATAAAATAAAAATGATGCCATAGCTTGAAATCTTGATCTTCACGGGACTGTGTCTTGAGCGGTTATGATTTCTACAGCCCGCTGTTATCCGAGAAATGCATCCCTGCCGAGATTTGCATCCCCTCGCTACTACAACCACTTTTACCTCGTTTTATCTCACTTTTAGGGAATGTAATGGCGAACATATAACCAAAACCACTTCGTCTTGCATTTGTTGGAAATGTAATACAACTTAAACCATTTCGTCTTTGTTTTTGTTGTGAACGTAATCGAACGGTAAATCCTCCCCCCCTCGCGTGAACGCGCATTCTGCTGCGCTTCCAACGAAAGCGATCGTATTCTATATAAAACGCTTATTAAAACTATAAAGCGGGCTAATTATAACAATTGGGAGATCCTAGTCTATATAACGCGTTTATTTAAACAATAAAGTGCGATCGTATTCTACAAAATGCGTTTGTTAACGCGGATTAAAAAGTCACCAACGTCAATGCACGCTTACAACAAAAGCGATCGCTGCAGAATGCGCGTTCACGCGAGGGGTGGGCGGGTGGGGGTGTTGCGTAGGAGTCGGATTTGGGCACAACACCGGCTCGGGAGCTTTTATACCCGTGGTCCACACGAGAAAATGACGCAGAAATGACGCGATGAGGAAGCGGAACAGTCGCCGGCGTCTGTTTTGCGGGCATACCACCGATGAACAGCGGGTTGGCCAATTTTGCGCATTTTCCATCGCGGGCAACCACGGGCAAAAAAAAACGCAAAATTTTAGCCGTGATTCAGCCGCAAACGGCTGTGTGACCGGCCCCTTAGGCCGTACTCCGGTGAGATCGGTGGTGGTTGCTACACCTACTACTGGTCAGAACAAGAAGACGGTTGCCCGAGGTCTGGTCCCCACGTTCGGGAGGTGTCACCAGTCTGTGAGCGTGTTATTCAACTGAGACTTGCCCACTCCGTGGGGAATGTCCCTCTCGTTGCAGTGTACGCTCCGACTGGGGGTGAGTGATGACTCCGGGAAAGAAGTTCCTAGAGGCCATTCCCCGTACTGTACTGGGAGACTTCAATGCAATCACTGGCACTTCCAGAGCTGGATACAAGCCTTGTGTTGGTCCTCACGGTTACGGAAAACGACACCAGAGCTCCTCAATGCTGCTTGACTTTAAGTCGAGCCATGGGTTAAGGATTGCTGGGTCGTGGTTCTAAAGACCTGATTCTAGACGCTGGTCTTGGTTTTCTAATGACTGCGTCACAAAGAAAGAGATCGGTCACATTCTCATAGATGGGCGGTGGAGATTGATCCAAAACTGTAGGGTTTTCAGAAGTGTGCATTTTTACAACTGTGACCACTGATTGCAACGCTGAGACTGTGATTTAGGACCCCTAGGCGTGCGCTTGTCGGTTGTCCACGACCAGTTGTCTCTTGCCTGCGGGATCCTGACGTTGCTCATGCGTATGCCAGCAAGCTTGCAGAAACATTGACAGGAACTGCTAACCTTGATGACCCAGCACAGAAGTGGAACTACCTCAAAACCTGTGTTCTGGATGCTGCTGACGAGTGCATTCCGAGCCTCCCTGGGAAATCTCTGTATTTCATTTCTCTGAGCAAACTGTTGAAACCATCGGAGTATCACAAAGCTGTACATGGAGCTGAAGCGAGAGGAGGGTTAGTGACCTGTGCGGGTGGGTTGGGAGTGGCCTCCAACAGGCAACTCGTGGCCAGCCTACAGCGCTATACGGGCCGGGCCCTCTCTTCTCCTGCGCCCCCCCTGTGGTCCTCTCACCAGGCGGCGAAGTCCTGTCTAATCATGCTCAGGTTGGGGCCCGCCGGGCCGAGTATTTTGAGGGGCTGTTTGCAGTGGATCCGGTTAGTCGAGACCTCTCTGCACAGGACGACGAGATCCTGGTCGTTGATGCCCCTCTAGATTGCGATCGGCCGTCCCTGGGTGAAACCAGTTAGGTGGTTGAACAACTAAAGGACGTAAAGGCGACAGGGGTCTGTGGAATCCATGCGGAGATGCTCAATGCTGGCTGTGACGCCGTCCTCGAGCGGTTGCATTCACTCATTTGTTCCTTGTGCAACTCTGGGTCATCTCTACTGACTGGAGAAAGGGCATCATTGTCCCCATCTGGAGGGGAAAGGATGATACCTGTGAGTGCAACAACTATTGCGGTATTACACTCCTCTTGGTGTTGGTCAAGCTTCTTGCCAGGATCCTATTGGACAGGGTTCGCGGCCAGCTGCTTGCGCACAAGCGCCCCTGAACAGTCTGGTTTCACTCCGAAACGGTCGACGGTGAACCGAATCCTGGAGCTTCGTGTCCTCACCGAGCGCTTCCGTGAATTTGATGTGGGTCTCTTAGCAGCGTACATAGACTTCAAGAAGGAATTCGACTCAGCTAGTAGGGACGCTCTATGGAGGGTCTTACAGCGCCACTTGATCCCCTGCAGCTCCTCCGACTCATCTTCGCCCTGTTTTCGGGTACAGGGGTACGCTTTCCTCTCACTTCCCCGTTGCTTCCGTGGTGAGACAGGACTGCGTGCTAGCCCCGTCCCTTTTCAGTGCTTGCATGGACCGAATTATGAGGGCGGTGGTGCGGCTGTGGGACTGCGGAGTGTCGTTTGGTGAGGACACAGACCCTGACTTTGCTGATGATGCAGTGATCTTCGCGGAAACCCAGGCGGCCTTGGTCGGGGCACTCCTGACGCTGAGTGAGGAAGTGGGGCTGCTGGGATTGCGTGTGTCCTAAGTAAAGTCAAGTCATTTTTATTTGTACAGCCCTAAATCACGAAGAGTCTCAAAGGGCTTCACAGATTATTACACTATATTACACAGACTATTTTTCAGAATATTATTATACATTCCCCTGCTCTGGAGCCGACGAGAAGAGTAGGTTATTCATATGCTATAGAGTAGAAGTGAGTTTTAAGCTTAGATTTAAACATTTCCACTGAGGTTGCAGGTCGGATCTCAGGGGGAAGAGCATTCCACAGCACCGGTGCCCGGATGGAGAACGCTCTCGAACCAGCAGAACACTTATTTGCTCTTGGGATCACCAGAAGACCGGCACTCTCAGAACGTAGGCTTTGGACACTAAAGGGCTCAGATGTCATTTCGCCATATTTAACACAGTGCGTCCTATCTGAGAGGTAAGATCTGAACCATGACAGGACAATTCCCGAGAGACCAATCCATTTTTTCAAGAATAATGTCCAGGTCTTCGGCGACTTGTTGGACGCTGCTATCATTCTTTTTGGTGGGAAAGAGCGTGATCATGGAAAAATTCACCTCGGCATCGTATTTCACCGTTCTACTTCATGCCAGGCAGATGTTGCCCGTTGACTTGGCATCGCACACGGAGTGATGAACTCCCTGAACAAGACCGTGTGGCTCTCCCGTTACCTGAGCACTGGGACAAAAGTCCGTGTGTTCAGGACCTTCGTGTTATCGATCTTGCTTTACTCTTGTGAAGTTTGGTCGCTCACCGAGGGCCTCAGGCTTAGACTAGACTCCTTTGTGACATGGTCCCTTCGGCTAATCTACGGGTACCGATGGAATGACTACGTGTCAAACCAACAGGTGCCTGACAGGGCGCAGATGGGACATGTTACATGCTAGATCCTGGAGCGCCGGCTCTGTTTCTAAGGACATGTGGCGCGATTCCCGTCAGAGGACCTAGCTCATCGAATCCTTCCTGTCAGGGATCTGAGAGGCTGTACCTGCCGAGTGGGTCGCCCGCGTGTATCGTGGCTCTCGCAACTGGGAGGATACACGGGGGGCTGGGGCATGGGCTGGGCGTCTCCCTGGGTGATGGCCTGGAGAAGGCCGGCAGAGTTGAGAGGTAGGGTACCATACCTGATATGACCTAAGCTGACCTGATCCATATGTCCCCATTTATAATGTATTATTATGAATGACTTAAAAAGGGTAAAAGTAAAGCAAAATTAACACTTCAGGCCATCACCAGTTACAAGCCAAACACCACCCCAGTGCAGAACACTAGCATGGACTTTCTGAATGACCTCAACAATTTCTTTGGTAGGTTCGAGGCACAAAACAGCACCCCTGCAGTGAAAGCGGCTCCAAATCAGGACGAAAGAGCACTCCACCTGGACTCATCTGACGTGAGGAAGACCCTGAGAAGGGTCAACACAAGGAAGGCTCCAGGCCCGGACAACATTCCGGGGCGGGTACTTAGGGAGTGCGCCGATCAGCTGGCTTGTGTACTAACAGACATTTTCAACACCTCGCTAGACCAAGCCAAAGTACCATCATGCTTCAAATTTGCCAACATCATCCCAGTGCCAAAGAAAACCCAGATCTTATCACTCAACGATTACCGGCCCGTTGCACTGACTCCTATCATAATGAAGTGCTTCGAGAGACTGGTTAAAGAGCACATCACCTCCAGTCTCCCCTCTTCATTCGACCCCTTTCAGTTTGCCTACAGGACAAACCGCTCCACCAGGGATGCCATCTCCTCTGCGCTTCACCTGAGCCTGACACACCTAGAGGAGAAGAACACCCATGTGCGGATGCTGTTCCTGGACTTCAGTTCAGCATTCAACACCATCATCCCACAACATCTGGTAGACAAAATGGGGCTTCTGGGTTTCAACACCCCCCTGCGGAACTGGCTGCTGGACTTCCTCTGTGACAGACCCCCAATCTGTGCGGATAGGTCAGAACAGTTCAGATGTCATCTACCTCAGCACGGGCTCCCCCCAAGGCTGCGTCCTAAGCCCCTTGCTGTTCACCTTGATGACACACGACTGCGTCCCTAGGTCCGCCACAAACCACATCGTGAAGTATGCTGACGACACAACGGTGGTGGGCCTCATCAGGGATGACAACGACCTGGCCTACAGAGAGGAAGTGGAGCAGTTGGTGGGCTGGTGCAAGGACAACAGCCTGGTCCTGAATGTTGACAAGACTAAAGAGATCATTGTCGACTTTAGGAAAAACCAGCCCAACCATGCCCCACTTTGCATCAACAACAAGGCTGTGGAGGTTGTCAGCAGTATCAAGTTCCTAGGGGTGCACATCACAAACAAACTCACCTGGTCCGTGAACACTGCATCTCTGGTTAAGAGGGCACAGCAGCGCCTGTACTTCCTGCGGAGGATGAGGAGAGCCCACCTGCCCCCACCATCCCTCATCACTTTCTACAGGGGCACCATAGAGAGTATCCTGACCAGCTGTATCTCTGTGTGGTGTGGAGGCTGCAGCGCTACCGACTGGGGTAGTGTGAGGAGGGTAACGAGGACAGCGGAGAAAATAATCGGGACTACACTTCCCTCCATTCAGGACATTGGCCAGAAGCGCTGCTTATCCCATGCTAAGAACATTACCGGGGACCCCTCTCACCCCCATCATGGACTATTCACTCTGCTAGCCTCTGGGAAGAGGTACTGCAGTGTGCGGTGCAGGACCACCAGGCTCCGCAATAGTCTAGTCCCCCTGGCCATTAGACTGTTAAATGGTCAATCTAACATATAGTTAACTTAAATCTAAACGGCTGCTAATTTGACTTTTGCACTAGTGGCAGTTTTTTTATAGCTTGCCACTCGTTGCACATTTGATCTCTGCACTATTGTTACTTACAGTGTTATTACTTACAGTGTTATTGTTTACAATATAATGGTACTGTGTACCTGACTTGTTAACCTGACTGCCCATCTTGCACATCTGGTTAGCGTCTCTTCTTGCACTATCGGCACTATGGTAAATAACACAATACAGCTTTATTTATATCTGTACACTGAAGGACACTGAGGGAAACTGTGGGAGTCAGATCCATCGACATTTCGTTCTGTATACACGTGTACTAGAATGACAATAAAGTAGATCTGACTCTGACTCTGACTCTGACTTAAATGTTAACACTGAAAAACACGGGAAACATAAATTAAAATATTTATGAATTGAAGGAAAATCATCTATACTGAACAACCTTTTTTATACTTAATACTTTCAAAGTCAACAGCACAGGATCCCTGAAAAAATAAATAAAAAAAGCTTCAGGTGTGCAGGGACACAGCCTGTTGGCAGCCAAAGTGACGCGGCTCTTTTCACAGTCCGTAACGTTAACGGAGGAAAAAGTAATTTGTTAGATTACCCCGTGACTGAGTTAATAACGCTGTTACAAAACAACGTTATTGCCAACACAGGTACTGTCACTAGATATTAAGTCACTGTGGACAAACTTTGTTCTATAATTTGGATTAAGCATGCTCATAATCACATTGTTAACATTATCCATAGTAAATACGACCACTTCAGTTGTCTTGCAGACAAAAACAAAAAGGAATCCCAAACTGTTGACGATTTTGAGACATTAGAATAACATTGGCTGCATTATCCAGCAACAAAACATCATACTACATCACTTTATGAAGCGTAAATGAGATTTTAAATACATTGCTTTTCATCTCTGATTAGAATATAGGCAAAGATACTTAATTTCAAATTAATTATGAATTCGTTGATACATGTTTGTCTGCTTATTGTCATTATGGATTTTCAGGCAGTGGAAGAATTGCTGGAGTCCTTGGATTTAGAAAAAAACAACTACCATATGGGATTAAGCCGGGTGAGTAGAGAACAGCAGCACGGCAGAGCAGTGGTTAGCGCGTGTGCAGTACAGTTCTAAGGTCATGAGATCGAACCTTCCTGTGTGGAGTTTGCGTGTTCTCCCCGTGCTTGCGTGGGTTTCCTCCGGGCACTCCGGTTCCTCCCACATTCCAAAAACATCCATGTCAGGTTAATTCGCTGGTCCAAATTGTCCCTAGGTGTGAATGAGCGAGTGAGTTGTCTGTCTCTGTGTGCCCTGCGACTGGCTGGCAACCAGTTCGAGGTGTCCCCTGCCGGAAAATAGCTGGGATGGGCTCCAGCACCCCCGCGACCCTACTGAGGATAAGTGGTGCGGATAATGGATGGATGGAGTAGAGAACAATCTCTTATTTATTAACAATATAAAATAGTGTAGCTTCTCATCTTAGCTTCCCAAGGCAAGCTTGTGAAAAAATTCCCAACCGTCTGACAAAATCTGAAAGTACTTTGTCAAATATGTTTCATAAAGTGTTTTCTAAAAAAAAATAATCCTTTTCTCCTTTCTCCATTCAGGTTTTTTTCAGAGCAGGGACACTGTCTAAATTGGAGGAGCAGCGGGTTTTTCATACTAGAAGAAATATCTCTCTCTTCCAGGCATTGTGCAGAGGTTATTTGGCCAGGCAAGCTTTCAAAAAGAGAAAGGTAAGACAGAAACACATTCTAGCAATGGTAACACTTTGGCCGGGGTCTGCTGCTAGTGGCTCTCGAGCGCTGCGGAGTTGCTCCCTGGCACTTTTCCTAAAATGTTAACATATTAAAAAAAATGGAGGACAAAAATATGTTTTACTATTAATATGGGTCCTGTAGATGGACAAACATGTCACAAACTAACGTTTTCAAATGCTGTAGAAATGTTAAGAATAAATATTACATTTCAACTTCGATTAAGAAGGAATGTTATAGGAATAAATTGGAAGATAACAAAAAATAATGTGAAG
>NC_142358.1:742646-802646 GCF_059441175.1 Urocampus carinirostris | reverse complement strand
TCAGATAGTTCAGTCCAACTTATTACCCCCTTAACATTCCCAAAGCTTGCAAAGACGCAAATACGTGTCGAGAACACATGCGGATGCGGTGTCCGTACGATGTCACTCAAATGCATCGTTCCAAATATCATTCGGAAGTCTTGGGATTCAAGAAATGCCAATTATTTCGTATATATTTTCTTTTTCGCTCGCAACTTTAATGTGCAACACTTGGAATTGAGTTTAATTTAAAAATAGACACTCCATTTCATCCATTATCTGCACCGCTTATCACAGAAACATTGAGTTCAGTCTGAAACAAGATACAAGGATAATATAAAACCCGAAGTAACTCACCGAAGTCGTTGTGTTCATAATAGTGTGCAGCCAATGTCCTCTTATATCCGTGAGGGTAGTAAATCCAGGAGAATAAAATATTTTCAAATACAGAATAGAAAAAAAAGGCTTCCTCTATGCCGTCAGCCACGTGCCATAAACATTCATCTTTTTCGGCCAATTGCAGGCTTTGTGTTGCCGTTTAAGCCAATGACAGGCTGTAAATGATAAAAAGGATCCGCCCCTTGACCTCCGAATAACTTTAACCAATAGTAATCGATTCAACTGATGATTGACACATCTTTTTCGGCCAATTGCAGGCTTTGTGTCGCCGTTCAAGCCAATGGCAGCCTGTAAATGATAAAAAGTATCCTCCCCTTGACCTCCGAATAACTTTAGCCAATAGTGATCAATTCAACTGATGATTGACACATCTTTTTCGGCCAATTGCAGGCTTTGTGTCGCCGTTCAAGCCAATGGCAGCCTGTAAATGATAAAAAGTATCCTCCCCTTGACCTCCGAATAACTTTAGCCAATAGTGATCGATTCAAATGATGATTGACACATTGGTTAGCCAATGAAGCGCCGGTAAATAAATCCCAGCATACACCGTGTACTACTTGGCGTTCGGGGGAAAATCTAGTCGGCGGCTCCGCTGCAAGTTAGTTGGAAATCTTTGCAATTTTAAAATTGATCCATAAATAAGGCGCACTGTATTATAAGGCGCATGGTCAGCTTTTGAAAAAAATAAAGGCTTTTAGGTGCGCCTTATAGTGCGGAAAATACGGTAGTTGCTTGTAGTCCTACAAAGAAAATGCTCAAATCTTAACTACATAGTATAGTTTATTAAGCAAAAAAAAAAAACTTTCTCTTTCACATTGCAACCAAAATACGCTCTGTTTTAGTTCACATTATGAATTAAGAGCACATTAAGAGCCCAATATTGTTTTAAACACACAAAGTGTTCACTTTCTAAATTTTCAACAAAAATTCCAAGCAAGTGAAAGATTTTGAACACCATAACGTAAATTCAGGCAGGTGCTGTTGAGTTTAAATCAAAAGTATCGGCTTACAGCACAATATACAAAAGAGAAATAAAGTCTGCTCCTTGTACAGTGAACACAAAAATATTACTTTAGTCTTTCATCTAGCACTCGCACCATTATGTAAATACAGCACGTAGGTAGATGAAATATGAATCTAAGAATGAGCCTAGAGCAAAATTCCAAATGGAAATGGTCTGTTAACAAAACACTAAGTGCTCTTTTTAAGTTTACTATATAGATTAAGGGCACCCACAATACACAACTATAAACAGAAGTAAAGTATACGTACTTATGTAGTGAACACCAAATTCTCATACTTAAGTCCATCGCACCATGTTAAACAAATCTGGTGTGCTTTCTGAATTTTCAAAAATGAATCAAAAGGACAATCAAAATGAATATAAGGTACTACACTTTAAGAACATAAAGCAAGGGAAAAAGAACATTTTCTGCTTATACATTTGCAGAACTAGTGTGTAGGAGGTAGGAACCATTTGTAAAATCCTGAGACTGGAAATGTGCAGCCCAACTGTAGTCTTATATTCAATCAAAACTGAGCTTTGGGCAAAACCTTCTGTTATAACGAAGGAGGACTTGCTCCATGTGGTCACCAGACATTCTACTACGAGATGAGGTAAGTACATTTCCACCATAACTGAAAAGGCGTTCAACTGGAGCACTGGAAGGCAGCGTAGTATTGTACTTCATGAAGAGCTGCTTAACCAAAGGAAATGCATTCAAGGGAGTCCATGGTCTTAACGGTATCATCAAGGAACCTCCGAACCTTTTCCTCTACTGTGCTCTTGTCAGTCCTGTTTTTCTTCCCAAACACATCTGATCCATCAGTGTCAGAGATGGTGTTTGTTGCAGCTGCAGGAGATTTCCCATTTCCCAAAGAGCTTGCCTCCTGAACCATTGTTTTGCACATATCCTCTTCTCAACAGTAAGCCAACACATGCGGAATTTTGGCATGGTAGTTGTAGCCATTTTTGCATCATGGCTGCTTAGCATGGCACCAAAGCGATGATCAATTGCATCAACGACTGCAGTAATTATGTGTGCTGTGTACGTCACATGTGGCTCCTTCTCAGAGAGCTTACATTTGAGGCTTAAGATAGTTGGAATGAGGAACCCCAGAAAGCACTTTTTCTCCCCCTGTAGAAGATCAATGGATTGAGCAAGTGGCTGTAAGACAGCTACATATTCCCTAAAAAAGTCACCTCATGAGGGTTCAGCCTGGTCACACCGAGTCTTTAGCAGATGTCTCCCAGCTGATCTTCTGTAAGTTCAGTCAGTTTGGCAATGGCCGTATATTCAGAGCTCCACATTGTGACACATGGAACCGTAACTCTCATACTGGCAATATCCTGCATGACTTCTGCAGCTGCTGATGATCGATGTGGTTTGTTCCATATAGAATCACACTTTCCCATTGCACTTCGATACACTTTCCGGGACGGCCCCTTTGATGCTGCTTTATCCACCTCACTGGTGGCAATCAAGTTAAGTGTGTGTGGTGCACACCGTTGATGAGGAGGGAGGAAGAAGTGAAGTTCCTCATCTATCTCCACCTCCGGAGCTGTGTCCGTATCCAAGAACCTAATTCCATCATCCAAATCATCTAGTGCTGCCGCCTCACTTGTTTCAAATTCTCGGAAAACCTTAACAAAGTTACTCCCATTGTCTGTAACTGTGGCCCTTACTTTGTGCTGCAACTTATAGTCTGCATGTATTTCACTGATTTTTGCTGCAAGGACATCAAAAGTATGCTGTCCCTTCACTCGTGCACAGGCCAGTGCTGCTGACTTCCTCTCAAGAGTATCCTCAATCCAGTGGCATGTCATACCAAAAAAGCTTCTGTTGTGTGCAGTCCACAAGTCTGCGGTTGTGCACACATATGACACTTTCTTAAGTGTTGCAGTCAAGTTTTCTTTCATGGCAGCAAATTCCCTCTCTATAGGCTGCACTCTAGTGTCTTTCTGCACATGACTGTTTTGCCACCGCCGATTCCCTCTATGAGCTTTTTGAATGAAGGCTGCTCAACCAAGGAGAAAGGTTGAACGTCATCAATCACAAAGTCAAATATCAGTCTACTGACATCACTCTGGGATGTGTTGTGTCCAAGTTGAAGTTTTACTTGTTTGAAGGGAGGATGCCAGACCTCCTAGCCATCTTCAGATTGACTAGGCTGTCCATTCATCTCAGATTGACTGGTGTCCTCCTTAGTCTGATGCAACTGTTTTGGATGCCTCCTCTGCAACAACACATATAAGAAATTAAACAATTGTAATATACATTTTATATACGTATATATGCAAATTGTATATACATATGTATAATGCTTAATCTATTCAGTAACTCATAACACTGACAATAGTAATACTTCAAAGATCACAAAGCTTTGTATTGTTAGTCACAATGGTAGTAGGTCAAAGAATTCCCAAGGAAAAGAGGTACTACTGACATATCCCAAAGTTATCTACTGGTTATTCCCCTAATGCTCAGTATATTAATTTAGTGATCATAGCAAGTGGGCAATTATTTTACTCATTTACTTTTTTGTCAACATATAATATAGAACATTTCCATCTAATCTGCAATTATTTCACATAACATTTTCTCTCATCTTTTTGATGCATAACAATTTTAAGGCATCACTAGACTTAAGACTGGACTGAGGCGCAGATAATGACAATGCAAGTTTGTCACACTTACTTATAATAAAGAAAAGCATAAACAGTGCTTTAAACTATACAATCAGAACAGATGATGTTGACTTAATCTTTGATTAACCACCTGAATGAACTGATGCATTTGGCTTAGGCTTACTTGTGCACTTTACCTTAGGCTTGTAAACCACTACTGGTAAATCAAAAAGGACGAACATTAACATTATGCCACCGTTAATGCACTATTTCACACTAATAGTCAACTGACTGGAAATTCCCCTTGGGTCTGACAGCTCATCACCAAACTGTGGGTTTCCCATCCTTATTACGTTAGCTACTTAATACGAAAGTCACTATCTGTACAGCAAATGATGATCCGGTTGTCTTGATACAGAGAATCATGTTTGCTAACTCAGAATCGCTTCATGAACAGTGAAACGCTGAAAACAAGTGAGTCACGCAGCTGCTTGGCAGTCTCTCACTCTCTGTCTCGAACATATTTTCGTTTAGTTTTCGTTAACAAATTTTACACTACCACGTAGAGTACTAACCTGCTCATCAAACTCACCATTCATGCACATTCATTCACCATTGACGCAGCAATTTGGGTAATTAAGTGTCTTGCTCAAGGACACATCGACATGTGGGAATATGGGACAGACTTTAATTACCAGCAAACCAGAGCTATTGTTTGACAAAGCACTGAAAATATAGCCGGAGAATATTTTCCAGAGGTAGTAGTTGTAGCAGTATCAGCAGGTACGCTAGCTTACTAAAGTTATCTTAAGCTAATAATAGCGGTCTTACCTGTAAATGTTTCTTCAAATTAGAAGTGGAGTCCTTGGACGATGACAGCAGTTTCACAGCTGGAAGGCATACCTTGCACTGCACGGTGGTGTTGTTGCCCTTTTCAGCTCGATGAACAAAATAATGACGAAATTTCCACTCAGTAAAGGCATTCTTTTCATTGGAGGCCATGCCAGCAACTGCAAAGATTCTCTCGGTGCCGTGAGTGTTGTAGTGGTGCGTGCACGTCGTGTATGACCCCTAACTCTCTCGATCTCTCCAGTGTCAGTGACAGCATAATGAAATGATGATAGGCACACTTTGTGTGTCGGCGCATTATGTATATATAAATATACTTATAAATAAAATTGTAATCCTGCAAATAATCTTTATTTTTACTAAATGTACCTGTAATTTGATTACGTCTTTTTTTCTGTAACTGTAGCGGAATACAATTACATTTTTTTTGTATCCAAATTACGTAACGCCGTTCCATGTATTCTGTTACTCCCAAAGCCTGTCCGGGTAGCTCCACGTTAGCGTCCGAGATGCTACACGTGAGCCACGTTTCCGTAAAACACAGCAACTGCACTGTGCGCTTTGATGTTTTTCACCAGCACAGCCAGTTCGTCGGTCTTCTTTGGTAGAGAGTTCACATTTACCATGATTACAGACAGTACCGAAGACTTATAACGCCGCTAGCGGCTTAGCTATCTCCGTCTCTCCATCCACGATAGGCCCCCTCATCACGCCGGCACGAGAATTCTTCAGGGCAAGGAGTTGATTCCTCGAATAAACACATTTTTGTGCGTTAAAACCCATGTCCATCGAATAGAAAGTAATCCAAAGTGTAGTTGTCAAACGGGACGCTAAACACCGTAGATAGAAGCAGATAATAAAACAATAAATCACAATAAGTGCGAGATGACAGGGGAGCTGCTGGAAAGGCTGCTGCTCGGCGGCGGCGCCGCTTTAGTTGGGAAATTCATTTTAAAATGGGTCATTCAACTTTTGTTAAATCTGTGTTTTTCAAAACCTGTTTTTAGCATACAAAAAAAAATTGCGTTGTTTTTGTTAACCATTATTATGACGAATACAATCACAACACGAGGTTTTCCTTTAATGTTTTTTTTTTGGTTCTATTTTTTTTCTCCCCTAAAAAACTGCATTGGAATAGCTTGTCTTCATAGCAAATTCTCTATTGCTTTTGGTCCCATCTGACAAAAGATCAACAGATCAGGTGTGACTCATTGTCATCTTCATGGTACAGTGATAGAATTACTTAAGTGTTCCAAGTACGTCAACTTATACTACAAATATTGAAAAGACGACTACTTATATTTTATTATTGTTACTGCAAGCACTACTGCAAATGCTAAAAAGAATTGTGTCTGATTTGGTTGTTACAATCTCTGCAAAATCCCCAAAATGAATGTACTCATTTTATCTAGTTCTTGACAGCTCAACTCAAACCTTACAGCATTATTATAGCTAAGCAACTCCTAACTCGATTATTCACTTATTAATCCATTCCTTACTCGAGTTTAGACTTCTTACATTTCCTTCATTTTTGCTTCCTTACTGATTTTTTTTCTTGGTTCTTGACTTCATATGTTATTGTTGTCCTGATTTAGCTGCTTTTTTCTTAATTGCCCCAAGTCTTTATCATGGTGAATGCTTAGTATCAGTGCAAGTGCTTGAAATGCTTGAAAATGCTCGAATTTTAATGTTGTTTTTTTCAAGGTTTGAAAAGTGCTTGAATTTTAGGTGAAATAATTGTAAATGGTTGAAATTGTAGACATGTATTGTAGGTTAGGTGTTAGGCTAGGGTTAGGAGCTAGGGTTTGGGCTTTAAATAAGGGTTTTAAACTTATTTTATGGTTCCAAATTAAGATTGGGGCTAGGGTTAGAAACAAAGGTTTAGGCTCTTTATTAAAGTATAAATCTAAACTTAGGGTTGGGGCTAAAGTTTACAGCTAGGATTAAGGCTCCTTATGAGGGTATTAAACTTGATTTTGAGGGTTTTGAAATAGGATTGGGGGGCTAGGGTTACAGCTAGAGTTAGGAGTAGGTTTAGCGTTAAGACCTAGGGTTTGAGCTCCACATAAGGGTTTTACAACAAATGTAGAGTTCCAAAATAAGTTTAGAGCGAGGCTTACAGTTTGAAACAGGGTGAGGGTTTTAGCTAGAGTTAGGTGTAAGGCTGGGGTTTGGGCTAGATGTTGGGGTTTTAACCACTTTTATTGTTTCAAAATAAGGTTGGGGCTAGAGTTAGGGTTTAGGCTATGGTTCTTCTGATCGACGCTGGATTTCTTCTTTTGACAGTACTAGAAATTAATAGAAAATAAGCTTTGAAAGTCCTTGAAAAGTTCTTGGATTTGGCCATACAAAGTATGTGTCTGTGTGTGTGTGTGTGCGTGCGTGTGTGTGTGTGTGTGTGTGTGTGTGTGTGTGTGTGTGTGTGTGCATGTGCGCGCGTGTGTGATCAGATCACTGAGCTTTCTTCAGAGTTGATTGATGAGAGAAATACAGGAGAGTCGACTTCCCAATTACTGGAGACAGAAACATCTGAGAGACTTCGTCTTGAGAAGAACATGAAGGACCTGCAGGTAGATATGTGCACCGTATATGCAGTTTTGCACATCCTTTTTTTTTGTAACTTTATTGTGCTTTTTTCATATATACAATAAACAAAGGGGAAAGAAAGAAGGAAAAAACAAAGAGAAAACAAACAACTGCAGTGTTGGGGAACATCTTCCATGATCAAGTCATTATTTAAAGTCCAGTTGTGTCCTGATTTTTTCCTGTTCCCCATCCATTTTGCCCATTTGTCTAAGAATTGGGTCTGTATTCCTATTCAAATTGTGGTCCTCTCCGTTAGAAATAATTCCTCCTCAGTGCACACCCACTGCTCCACTGCAGAGGGACTCTTGGTTATATCATAAAGTTATTACTTTTTTGCTAGCCCACAGAAGAACTTATACCTGGTATTCATATTTTTTCTGTGATATTTTCTTCTGTTAGATTCCCCAAATAGAGTAGCTTAAATGTTTTGGTTAAAGCTTAATCTTGACAAATGACACGAGGCTCTGAAAAAAATGATTCGAAACAAAAACTGTAAGTAGCTATAAAGGGCCCTTACAACCCGTGTAAATTGGGATACTATCTCTAGGGTACTGGCCATTGTATCCTGCATGTTTAAAACAAGTTTGATGACCATTATTAAAAATATTTTTGTCTTTGTAGGCAAAAAAGATATGAAATAGGAAATTAGAAGCCGGGCCCCAACAGCATAATTTTATTTATTGATTATTAGTAGCAAAGCACATTTAAAAGAGGACCTTTGAAGCCCACTCCCACTAGTATTTCGGAACTCAAGATTTTTTGCTGTATTTTTATGTGAGTACAGGCTTTCTTCTAAGTATAAATCAGCTGAAATACCTTGGGGTAAACAACAAATTTGTGCCCTGTGAAAACTTAACAAAAGTCAAAAAGAAAAAAAAGAAACATTTTTCTATTTTGCTTCGCTTTACTTTATTTTAGCATGGGACGTCAAAAAACTTTGTATTGGTGCTATTTAACATTTTTCATAACTTGCTGAAACGTAGAACTGGGGCTGTTTTAGGGGGTCCTAGTTAAAAAAAATGTAATAAATCCCAGAATATAATTTAAAATATTGCAAATGTTCCCAAGCCCAATTAATTTGTGATTTTTTATGAGATTTGAATAATGTTTAGGCCTTCAAAATGGACCCTGTTTTATGGGCGAACATTGCTCGGACTTATCCTGAATTCCCACAACAGATAGTCCAAGTGTAATTTTCACATGTTCCATTGTTATACGTCAGTTAGCAAATCCAAATTACCTTAATTTTGTTCCTGCATATAATAGACAGAGCTTGACAACATGAAAAAACGGATGGAAATGATGGAGATGGAAGTGATGGAGGCTCGTCTAATCAGAGCCTCTGAACTCAATGGAGTGTTGGATGATGATATATCAGGTGAGACTACTTATTTGTGTGTTTGTTTTTGTGTGTGTGTGTTTTTGGGGGGGGAACACAAAAACAAAATAAACAAATAATAAACATTTGCACTCGATCATCTTTACAATACAATAATATATTAATACAATCTTTAATCATGAGCCCAAAGGAAGTAGGCGGGGGGTGTCAAACTCATTTTAGCTCGGGATGAGTAGAAAGAAAGAGGAAAGGAGAGAGTGAGAAAAAGAATGAAACAAAGAAAGGATGAGAAAGAATGAAAGGGAGAAGAGAGAGAAAAATAAAGACAGAGAAAGAGAATGAATGATGAAGAGAAAAGGAGAAAGAGGAAAAAATAAGTGAAAAAGAGAAAGATAAAAAAACAAGACAGAACTAGAAAAGGAAATAAAAAATAAGAGAGGAAGAAAGAGAGAAGAGGGTGAGTCCAAAAAGGGACGACGGAGAGAGAAAGAAATATATATTGGAGAAAGGGAGAAAGAGAGAAAAAAAGAGAAATAAAAAAGGGTGAGAGGAAAAAGAGAGACAGAGGGGAAGAAGGAGAGAGGTACAGGGTAAGACAAAGGGGGAGCGTGAGAAAAAGGAGAGAGAGAAGTAGAGAGAAAGAGAGAAAATACAGTTGAAGAAAGAGATGGAAATAAAGACAGAGAGAGAGACAGAGAGAGAGAGAGAGAACAAATAAGTGACAAGAGAAAGAGAGAAAAAAGAGAAATAAATACAGCTACAGTTGCTTTGGGGGTGGCCCCAGGCAATGTTCGCTCTAATTTTCCACGGGTCTGAGCGGTCACACAAAGTCGGTGAGCAACGCTAGAAACAACAGTGAGCAATCATAATCCCAAGTGTGGCAAGATAATTAATTATCAAACATGTCCAAAACTTGACATCAAGTTACATTTTGCTGAGTTTCCGGCAATGCAAAATTATTTTTCTCTTTTGAAAAAAATGGACTCATGTACTATTGCAAAGGTTGTACGGCCTACAAACGTCGTTTGTGCTTACAATTCTTTCACAAGATATCCATTTCTTTTTATTTCCTGATATATTTTGTCGCATAATATTAACATTTTTGGGGGCTTATTTAGTCGGTTGTAAAGGCCCGGTCACACAGCCTTTCACGGGCGTATCGAGGCTGAATCACGGCCCGAAATTTCTGCCCGTGAAGCAGACGCTGTTGGACGTTTTTGAGATCGCGATACAGACGAGATACAGCCGTGCTCTACACGCGGTAAGAAATTCACACGCGGTTGGCCGCGCGAAAAAGTTTTGCGCTGCTCAAAACTTTAGACCTCGGGTAACCGCAGGCGGCACAGCGATGCAGCCGCAGTTACCAGCGATAAGGACGCGGAACAGTCGCCGGAAGGACGCGAAACAGTCGCCGGCCAATTTTGCACATTTTCCACCGCGGGCAACCACGGGCAAAAAAAAAAACCTAAAAATTTTACCCGCGATACAGACGCAAAAGGATGTGTGACCAGGCCTTAAGATACAAAACTGTACTTAATCACATTTTTTAGTGGAAGTACAATGTTGGCAACAAGATTCACTTGATATCATTGGGAATTATTTGAATGCAACACAAACTTTTTCTTCTTTTTTTCCGTGTTTTTTTCTACTTTTTTTAAAATTCCTTTAAAAAAAATCTGATTGTGTGTTTTCCGAGCTGTTACTTTTTTGTTTTTGTTCTCTGTTTACTTTTTTTCCTACATTTCTTTGTTTTCTTTTTTTCTGGCTTTTTTCTAATTTTTTCCTTCTTTTTTTTTCTTCCTTTTGTTTCTTTTTTTCTCGGCTTTTCACTACTTTTTCATTTTGGTATTTTTTTCTTTTTTGTTCTATTCCCCTCTTCTTTTAAGTCATGTTGTGCATAGTTTTACATAATATTTGGTCATGTTGGGATGAAGGAAGCAAAAACAACCTGAAGAGCCGTTTAGGACCCGACAGAGCCGGTTCCTTTTAGTGAGCCGAGCTGAAGAAGCCGGTTCTCGACCAACTCTCCTAACTTTACTCAACTTCGTTCTACTTGACTTCAAAATACAGACACAACGTCAGGGGAACCCTTGTATTTTTACCTTCATGCACTGTAACTTTGACTTAAGTGGCTTCTTAATTATCGTATTTTCCGCACTATAAGGCGCACCGGGTTATAGGGCGCACCCCGAAAAAATAGTTTTTGGTCCTATTTTTGACATACATAAGACGCACCGGATTATAAGGCGCTACAATGGGAACGTGGACAAAACAGTCAGATAGTTCAGTCCAACTTATTACCCCCTTAACATTCCCAAAGCTTGCAAAGACGCAAATACGTGTCTAGAACACGTACGGATGCGGTGTCCGTACGATGTCACTCAAATGCATCGTTCCATCATTCGGAAGGTTAAAGTCTTGGGATTCAAGAAATGCCAACCATTCCTTAGTATCTATTTTCTTTTTCGCTCGCAACTTTACTGTGCATATGACAATAAACACTTGGAATTGAGTTTAATTTAAAAATAGACACTCCATTCCATCCATTATCTGCACCGCTTATAACAGAAACATAGACTTCAGTCTGAAACAAGATACAGGGACAATATAAAACCCGGAGTAGCTCACCGAAGTCGTTGTGTTCATAATGATGTGCAGCCAATGTCCTCTTATATCCGTGAGGGTAGTAAATCCAGGAGAATAAAATATTTACACATACAGAATAGGAAAAAATGCTTTCTCTATGCCGTCAGCCACGTGCTATACACATTCATCTTTTTCGGCCAATTGCAGGCTTTGTTTCGCCGTTTAAGCCAATGCCAGCATGGAAATGATAAAAAGGATCCGCCCCTTGACCTCCGAATAACTTTAGCCAATAGTGATCGATTCAAATGATGATTGACACATTGGTTAGCCAATGAAACGCCGGTAAATAAATCCCAGCATACACCGCGTACTACTTGGCGTTCGGGGGAAAATCTAGTCGGCGGCTGCAAGTTAGTTGGAAAACTTTGCAATTTTAAAATTGATCCATAAATAAGGCGCACTGTATTATAAGGCGCATGGTCAGCTTTTGAAAAAAATAAAGGCTTTTAGGTGCGCCTTATAGTGTGGAAAATACGGTAGTAATTTTGAGCCCTCATTTTTGTGCGCTGGCTAGATTTTCTTGTGCGCAGAGAATATGCGAGCAGTGTGCAATTGCGCACGCGCGCAGCTTAGAGGGAACACTGGCCCCAGGCTTTATTCATAACGGCAACTCGTAATTTTTTCTTTAGCTTTCTTAGCCTTTTCTTGTGGGCCTGAACCAGCCCGCATGCCACACGTTTGATACCTATGGAGTAGGCCAAGGCAGGAACTTTTAAATGCCTACCAGTGTTTCACATAGAATTTCGTGAGACCCCGTTGCAGGGGCGTTACCAGGGGGGTTGCAGAGGCGTTACTAGGGGGTTGCAAGGGGGGTCGAAGCTTACCCATAGACGCACTCTACCCACCAAAAGCAAAGTGGAAGTAGTACTGACAGCAGTCTGGGCAGCACATATGCTTCCCCATTCATATAATTTTGTGCATGTCAATGGACACTACCATGTGCTCTCCAATGTGTGCCTCGATCCTCACAGAGGGAGAAGCTTTGTTTCCTGGCAGGCATCCAGGTTGTATTACTGAAATTGTATTTTTGTAATATTTCCATAATAGCTGTCGGTCACCCCTCTTGAGGGATATGACCAAGGTAGATAGATAGATAAATAGAATCTTCTTAGTATAGCCGTAGTATTTTTTTGTAGTGTCACTGTCGTACTGCTTATGTCGCAGTATTTCTTTATTATAGTGTTCCTGAAGCGATATTATTATATTTTTTTTCTATATTGTAGAATATTTGTTGTATATCTCTAGTATTACTGTAGTTGTAGGTTTGTAGTATTTCTGTTGTCATAATTTTGTAGTATTGCCCTAGTACAGTGGAACCTCGGTTCTCGACCATAATCCGTTCCAGAACCCTGTTCGAAAACTGATTTGTTCAATCACTGAAATAATTTTTCCCATTAAAAATAATGTACCGTATTTTCCGCACTATAAGGCACACCGGGTTATAGGGCGCACCCCCAAAAAATAGTTTTTGGTCCTATATTTTCCATACATAAGGTGCACCGGATTATAAGGCACTACAATGGGAACGTCGACAAAACAGTCAGATTGTTCAGTCAAACCTATTTACCCCTTAACATTCCGAAAGCTTGCAAAGAAGCAAATACGTGTCTCAGACATGTACGGAAACAGTGTCTGTACAATGTCACCAATCACTCAAATGCATCGTTCCAAATATCATTCAGAAGGTTAAAGTCTTGGGAATCAAGAAATGCCAAACATTTCTTAGTTTCCATTTTATTTTTTGCTGGCAACTGTGTGGACAGCAAAGTAAGAATTTTATTGTGCAGGGAAACGGGGTTCTTTACTGTGCATGACAATAAACACTTTGAATTGAATTTAATTTAAAAATAGACTCATCACAGAAACATCAAGATCGTTCTAAAACAAGATACTGGGAAAATATAAAGCCGCATAGCTCACCTAAGTTCTCTTGCAGCCATCACGTTCAATAATGATACGTAACCATGGTCTTCTTACAACCGTGAGTGTAGTAAATCCAGGAGAGTAAAATATTTACAAATACAGAATAGAAAAAAAAAAATCTTCTCTATGCCGTAGTGCAACCCAACGTGTGATTCACATTCATCTTTTTTGGCCAATTGCACGCTTTGTTTCGCCTCTTTAGCCTATGCGAGCCTGTAAATGATTAAAAAGGATCCGCCCCCTTTACCTCCGAATAACTTTAGCCAATAGTGACTGATTCAAATGATGATTGACACATTGGTTAGTAAATGAAACGCCGTTATATAAATCCCAGCATACACTGCAGACTACTTCGCCTTCAGGAGAAAATGTAGTCGGCGGCTGCTTGCCTTAGTTGCTAGACTTTGCGACTTAATATTGATCCATATATAAGGCGCACTTTATTATAAGGTGCATGGTCAGCTTTTGAAAAAAAAAAAAAAAGCTTTTAGGTGCGCCTGATAGTGCAGAAAATACGGTAAATCGTTTTAATCCGTTCCAACACCCTGAATGTTTACCTTGTAAACATAAAGCTAACCCAGGCTAATCGTACGTTTGCGTTATCGTAATCTTCAGTACGAAAGGTTACGCTAACATGAACGTGTAAAAATAAAAAAAATCAGGTCGTTTACAAGTCATTTAGCACCCGGGTCTCCACAACAAGTGGTGAGAGGTTCATTGGAAAGGGGGCTGCATCCCAAGACCCTGAATGTTGGGCTCCGTTCCAACACCCTGAATGTTTTGAATTTTTATTTTGCTTCATATTTTGCTATTATTTCTTTCTTAAATGCAATAGTTGTACGCACTACTTTTCTATTTTCACCTGTAGCAACTTTGCTGCTTGCACTGACTTTCTTCGGAGGCATAATTAGGGGCTAAAACACTTCGTACACCTATATTAAAAGCGAAAGCAAAACGAAGCACGTCCGCACGCGATAACAGTTGGTCACGAAAAGAGCGATCTGCACCCGTACGACGCTCAGCATCGCACCCTAAAGTACGCTCTCGCGCATTACCCGGCGTTCGAACTCCGATTTTTTTGACCGAACAGCGAAGCAAGAATTTCTGGTCGGACTCCGATTTGTTCGAACTGAGAGGCTTTCAAAAACCGAGGGTCTACTGTATTACTTAAGTAGTATTTTTGTAGTTTGCTAGTGTATTTTTGGGGTAATTGCTGTTTGTTTTATGAGTCTTCATTATAAAGTATCTCAACAATGAACATACAGTGTAATGAGTTTCCATTCAAATGATTCCTTGACCTGCCAAAATGGGGTATATTGGTGTGGCACCCCAACTGTAAACTTTAGTTGAGAATTTGACCTATATATACTAGACTGAACCAGTAACCTTGTCAAGTCAAGTCATTTTTATTTGTATAGCCCTAAATCACGAAGAGTCTCAAAGGGCTTCCCAGATTATTACACTATATTACACAGACTATTTTTCAGCCCAGGGAGTGTACCAACATCGAGTTTTAATCACTCGTTTTTGGAACGCCACAGTTGACAGTTATTGTCAATTTTGATCTCTAATCCATAAAAGAGCCATCAATGGCTTCCGAGCCATAGGTTCCCAACCCCTAGTATAGCCCTTTATTCAGGGGTGTCCAAAATTTTGAGAAAGCGGGCCAAATTCGACAATGACAACGACGGAGAAAAGGCTGAGCTAAGCTAAGAAGGCGACCACACAGACCAGCGCTCCCAAGCATGTTCAACCAACGCCAGATCCATCCGTCCACAATGAGTGAATTGAGCTGCGGATCGCCACCAACAACGTCCGGAATTGGAGGACTTTTTTTTTGCCATCACGGAGTCTTGGCTTTCCCGACGCCGCATTACATCACCGGCTCGAACGAGACGAAGACTCGGGTAAAAACAGGGGTTGGAGACTACGCGCTACAATAATAGCGGAACCATTGACTCACACTGCTCACTCGATATGGAGTTTCTAGCTATGTACCGGGAGAGTTAACTGTGGTCTTTGTGTTTGCTGTATACTTTCCACCGCTAGCAGTTTCACCAGATGCTAACGTTAGCATAGCGCTAAATCTCCTGCCCGCTGCTAAACATCAGCTTGCACTACCCCAACGGCGACTTTAATCGGGCATGTTTATTGACTGTACTCCCAAATCCATTCAATTGTGGACTCCCAAATCCATTCAATTGTGGACTGAGCAATTCGGAAAAACGCTGGACTATGTGTAATGTAAGATCAAACAGTAATGTAATGTAAGATCAAACATTCGGTTGTGTCCGGCAACTCTGTTTGACCCTCACAACCCCCCCGAGGACAACAAAGTCAGTTAGTTCTTTGTTCCTTTGTGTCTTTGTTTAAGACATATATGTTTCCTTATCCTCACTGTAAATGTGGAACTGGAGTCGTCCAATTTTGTTGTCACAGCATATCCCATGTTGTAACAATGACAATAAAGGCATATTCTATTCTAAGCTGGAAATGTGTGAGGGTCAACTATTCAGCCTGGCATTTTTTTAACAGTCTTTGATAAATTCACCCTCCATGGAAAGGTTTGCAGTGCTTGGCGATCGGCGCCACGACCTCTTAGTTTGCCCCTTTTAGCATTTTCATTTGACTTGCAGGGTCTTGTGAAAAAGCACTGCTGTGCTGTTAAAACTGCTCCCAGTTGCTTCACCTTTCCACAGCAGTCGTTTCCAGCTTTTTATAGTCTGCATGTTTTGTCTGGCAGAGCCTCTTGATATTATATTCTTTAAAAACAGCCACAGACTCTTGGCAAACTACGCAGACGCATTTGTTTCGGATTTCGCTGAACAAAAATACTTAGATAGTTAACTTTCTTTTTTTCATTATTTACAGACGCCATGTCAAAAATAGGGTGGGCTAAAATTCTCTCCAAAACCCAAGGGCAAGGTGGCCAAAGGGCTCCTACCCTCATCCATTAAAATGGTTTATTTCTATTTTAGAATCAACATTAAGAGTGGGTCACATATTATTTATTTTATGACTGAGGCCTTGGGCCAGTAAAAATAAGATCACAGGCCATAACTGGCCCCTGGGCCAAACTTTGGACGTGCCAGCCTCACAGAAGGTCTTAAAGGGGTGCATACACCTTGAGAATGGACTTCCCATGAAGTAATTTCCCTTTCAGGCTCAGCAACTGTGAGCTTATGGAATTTTAGCATAGAGACAAGTGATACACACAAACCCTTGCTTACTTGCTATGTGTATCAGTTGATTTCTCCGGAACATCTAATTTTATTTTCTGTGCCCACGGCAAATATGCCTGTTGTATCCATACATATACTGTTATACTGTACGAGGCACGTACGAGCACAAATTGTTAGCTTTAAGAGACGCGGCAATGGAACAGGCCTTTATGAACAATCTTCCTGGTCAGTTACTAGTGCTTAAAATCCTGGAAAATACTTGAATTTTCATGTTGTGTTTTTGAAGTAAAGAAAATGAATGAGTTTTGATTGAAGTGCTGAAAAATGCTTGAAATTGTTGCTATCGCCATGCTTTTTGCCAATCGGACTCTATAGACAACGCTATAAATGAAGAATTTTTTTAAAAAGTGCATAAAAATGACTCTGCCTCCTCGACTGCTCTGGTGACTTGTCATTATGGCACTTCCCCCTACGGTTCACACCCAAGAGGACAGCTCTATTTCTTTTTGCCCGACTCACTGAAAAGAAAGAGCCGGCTCTCAAACGGCTCTTCAAATTTAATACTAAACCATGATGCACCAAACTATTCAGTAATTAGTAATTTTACATGTTTTGCATGGAGATCCCTGAAAAACATATGAAATATAAATGAAAATATTCACACTTACAAAAAAAATTGTGTAAATACAAAACTAAAAAAAATCTTTTTCCACACTGAACAGATTTAAAGTTGAACGACATAAAATCCCTGACAATGTAAAACAATAAAATAAAAATTACAAATACTAATTCCTCAGTGCTATCAATAAAATATATTCTATCTATCTACCTTGGTCATATCCCTCAAGAGGGGTGACCGACAGCAAGACAAGCACATACAATAACAAAGAAGATAAAAGGGAAAAAAAAAGGAAAAAACACACACAAAAATTTTTCAACCATGGCCAACCCAATTGCCCAAACACCCAAACAAGTTAGGCACCCTCGGCACCTAAGTTGGTCATGGTTTCGTCCCTCCAGATAAAATGGGACACCAGGAAGCGGCCATGTCACTCGGCTCAGGGTGACACAACACACTCTTTTGTTCAACAGCAGGGCCCGACAGCTTTCACTGGTTTCCCCCTGCCGCATCATACGGGTGCCGAGCCCATCCTTAAGAACGCGTCCACAATCCCACTATCCTTTCACAACACCGCTCCACTCCTTCCTATCACCAAAAAGAGCTCTAGCTTCCATTATATTTAGACCTCTTTCCTGCAGTGCACTCATAACACCATCCATCTACGTCAATTGCGGCCTTCCTCTTGGTCTCCTTCTAGCTTGGCCTTTTGCTAGGTTCTTAGCTTGGCCTTTTGGCCGATGCTAGGTCCTTAGCTTGGCCATTGATGCTAGATCCTTAGCTCTGCCTTCAGGTGCTTAGCTTGGCCTTTTGATTTTTGCATTCCGGAGATGGAATAAGAGCTTGCGCTGTCCACTCCACGCATCGGCCCGGTATTGCAGTACCTCCGGGAACGGTGCATTCGCAATGATCGCAACAAGGCTTTAGGGCTAGGACCTTAGCTTAGCCTTTTGGCTGAGAGTAAGTGTCCCGGCTCCTAGGCTTTGAAGCGTATAATGAACTGACCGATAACGGATAATGGATAATGAATAACGAAGATAGATCAATAACCCTTAAAAACCCCAAAACCCCCTTGGTCTCCTTCTGTTGACTTCTGCTCTGTAGATCCTCTTCAACATTCGCTCCACATCCATCCTCTCCATGTTTCCAAACCAACCGAGTACTCTCTTATCAACACGCTTGCTCAGTTCCACGACTACTCCAGTTCTCTCTCTCACAATTTAATTTCTCAATCTATCCAATCTTGTCACTCCTAACATACTCCTCAAACACATCATCTCAAAAACATTCAATTTGCTTCTTAAATCTGCCTTCAGGCTCATCACTCTCCTCAGAGCACCCAAAACCTTGATTCCTTCAGTGCAATACCTCGCACTCCATTCCACCAACTGCAGCCACATCACAACCCAAGCACCTAAAGCTTTCAACTTCTTCCAGCACCTGTCCATCCAACCTGATTTCTAACGTCATGCCCACTCCACCACGTGAACACTTCATCACCTTACTCTTCCCAACATTGACACATAACTTACGCCTATCACAAACTCTGTTACCAACCTTCTCTATATTTCCTCGGAATTGGCCACAAGCGCTGTGTCAATAAAATCTAAAATGCAAAAAACAAATAAACAAAAAACTATTTACAATTCTATTTTAACCAATTTAGACACAGATCTTCTGGAAAAACACGCAAAAAATATAAATAAAAAAAGTAAAACAAAAAGCAAAATATTGAATGTACTCTTTTTCAGAGCAATCAATACCATTTAAAGGGGTTCAAATTTGGCTCTCTTTCTGCTTTTTATGCATACAGTACCTTCTCTTTTTTTAACTTATATGGTGTACTCCATGATTACCCAACACATTTAAAGCCCTTTCTGTATTCATACAAGTTCCATAGTATTCCACTCATATAAAAGGAGACTGTCAAGAGAGAGTCCACTCTTTCAAATTCCTGGGTGTGCACATCTCCGATGACCTCTCCTGGTCTGCAAACACCAGAGCGGTGGTAGGGAAGGCCCAGCAGCGACTCCATTTCCTGAGGGTGCTCAGGAAAAATTATCTGAAACAGCAGCTGCAGGTGTCCTTTTACAAAGCCACAGTGGAGAGCATTCTAACATACTGCATTACAGTGTGGCATGCTGGGTGCACGGCAGAAGACTGGAAAACTTCAGAGGGTAATCAACACAGCCCAGAGAATCGTTGGTCGCTCTCTAGCCAGTCTGGAGGACATTGCCTGCTCTCAGCAGAGCAGAAAACATCATCGAGGACGTTTCTCACCCACCACCTCTTTGACCTGCTGCCTTACGGCAGACGCTACGGGTCACACAAAACAAAAACAAACAGACTCAGAGACAGTTTCTTCACCAGAGCCATTACCACCCTTAACACACACCTCACAAAAAACTGAAACTCTTGCAAACACACTACCTCATACAGATGTAAAATTTTATTCATGCCTATGCTCACTTTGCACAATTTTGACTATTTTTGCACCAAACGCTTATTGCACTAATCCGATGTATGTAACATCCTACATGCCCACATTTCTTGTGTAAATATTGTGTTAATTATAATCTTATCTTCTTTGTTCCTTTATCTTCTTTGTTCCTTTATCTTCTTTGTTTTCTTTTATCCTCACTGTTAAATGTGACACCGGAGTGCTATGCCCAATTTTGTTGTCACAATATGTTCAACCCATTTTGTCACAATGACAATAAAGTTATATTCTATTTCTATTCTATTCTAAACAAGTGTGACATAGCCAAGCTGCGCAAGCATTGTTGAGGCAGAGTTTCATGTCAGTTTATAGCAGCCCTTTGACAGAAAAAGATCTTGGGTAGGAACAGCTCAAAATAGCACAAAATACTTGATAGTGGCCAGATGGCAACTTTATTATAGTCAATGTCAACAAATTTAAAAAAAGCCTTATTTTTTATGGTGCTGGATTTCTTCCTTCAAAGGTACTGGAATATGTAAAAAATTGTCCTTGAAGGTGCTTTAAAAGTGCTTGAAATTGGCTATGAAAAAAAGGTCTACGAACCTTGAATTTAACTAGTGTGCTAATGTTACAGGGGGTGAGTGGAGGCTCAAGTATGAGAAAGCCATCAGAGAAATTGATTTGACCAAGAAGCGACTGCTGCAGGAGTTCGAAGACAAGCTGGAAGTAGAGCAACAGAATAAACGACAGCTGGAGAGGAGGGTAAGTGAATCGCATCGCGCAACCATTGGCCCTTGTGATGGAAAGTAGAGTATTTTAATCGTATGATTTTCGGTCAAGAGTAAATTGTTGGGTAAAAAGCCGTTATAAATAACACCTTTACGTAACAGCATTATTTTTTCTTTAATGTAATGTAGCAAATGTTTTTTACACTGTTACAACGTCGTTACCTTTAATGATGAGGTTACATGATAAGTTATTATTTGAGAAATTTAAATATATAAAATTCAGTTCACGGGCTTCATGGACAAAAATGTATTCAAGTTTTGAAAATTATTTTTAAGCAGTTAAGCGAGTATAACGAGAATCTATGTGTGTATTAAACACATTTATTTATTCATCCTTTTGATTTACAAAATATGTATAGTTATTTTTTTGGGGTTAGCTATCTGGCTACCTATTTAGCTTTGTAGCTAGCTGCCTATCTTCCTAACCTTTGAGCTATTTATCAAGCTATCTAGCTAGATTTTTTTCATTTTGCGTGCTATCTATCTAACATTTGACTTTTTATCTAGGTATCAAGTTAAATTTTGCCCTCCTTCCTGGCAAGAGTTCTAGCTTTGTTTTTGGATCTCTATCTTGCTATTTATATGTAATTTGCTCTTTTAGCTATCTAGCTCCCTTTTTTAGGTATTTAGCAAGCTTTATAGCTAGCTTTTTGCATTTTTTTGCGTGCTATCCAGCCAACATTTCACCTTTTTTCTAGTCATCAAGTTAAATTTTACCCTCCTTCCTAGCATGCTTTCTAGCTTTGTTTTGGGATCTCTCTCTGGCTATTTAGATGGCTTTTACTCTTTTAGCTTACTATCTAGCTATTTAGCAAGCTATAAAACTAGCTTTTTACCATTTCTTTCTCATGCTATTGAAATAACCTGTTACCTTTTTTGCTAGTTATTAAGCAAAATTTTGGACCCCTTCCTAGCTATTTATCTAGCTTTGTTTTTAGCTCTCTATCTGGCTATTTATCTATTTTTTTACTCTTTTAGCTAGCTATCTAGCTCCATTCTAGTTTTTTTTTTACCCGTTCACCTTTCTAGCTAATTATCAAGCTGCCTTTATAGCGATTTAGCAAGCCATCTATTTTAGAATTGCATATGAAACTGTGCCCTTTGCGCTAATGAGTAACAAAAAGTAGCTCAACACCTGAAAAAGGTTGGAGTCCTCTTCCCTACCCACTTCCAAAACTGAAATCATAAGTAGACTGACTTATTGGCTACCACCCTTTTCCTACTCATGTGATATTTAGGTGATTCTCATGTTGCAGTTTTTTCCTGTATACCTGCACAAAAATAAAACAAAGACTTGTCAAGACATGAAAGGCCAATTCTGTATTGATTTGGTTATTTTAAGTTATAGTTTATTTTAGTTTTTGGGCAACAATATAATCTCAGACCATTCAGATGAAATTAAGCCGGGGAGTATGGCATCAAAATCTGGGCAGACTGTGATGCCAAAACCAACAATATATGGAATTGACAAATTTACACAAGCAAAGCGGTAGGTGGCATCACTGGGAGAAAAAAAAAACGGGAAAACATGTTTTATTATTATTAACATATATTAACGTATGGTCTCGGCAACCTTTTTGGTTTGGAGTGCCACTCTAAAATTTCCGTGTAAATAATAATAATAATAATAATTTCCTTGTATTGTCATTCTGTGTAACAATGTACACAGAACGAAATGTCGATTGCACCTGACCCGTTGTAGCGAGCCGATGCAGCCGCAGCCAACAGAGGGCGCCGCCAACCACTTTTTAAGTCTTAGGAATCAGTGTGCCACACCTAGATTAATGACTCACACAACTTTTTTCTAACTAACTGAGCTGTAATTTTACACCTATCCAAATATACAACATGAAAAGCATGGCGGCTGAGTGGTTAGCGCGTCCATGGCACAGTTCTGAGGTCTTGAGATCGAACCTTTCTGTGTGGAGTTCTCCCCGTGCTTGTGCGAGTTTCTTCCCGGCACTCCGGTTTCTTCCCACATTCCCAAAAACATGCATGTCAGGTTAATTGGCCGGTCCAAATTGTCCCGAGGTGTGGATGTGCGAGTGAGGTGTCTGTCTCTGTGTGCCCTGCGACTGGCTGGCAACCAGTTCAGGGTGTCCTGTGCCCACTGCCTGAAGATGGCTGGGATAGGCTCCAGCACCTCAAGGACCTTACTGTGGGTAAGCAGTGCAGATAATGGATGGATGAATATACATTGAAATAGCATAACTGACCAATTTATCTTCCACTATTCTTGTTCATCAATAAACTAAAAAATGAATGTCAGCAACATGTGGAAAGCCCTGTAGCCATCCATTACTTCAACCTTTTACCACAAGAATTAACCAGAATCAACCATTCTTCATCAACAATGAATTACAATAAAAAAAAACAAGTGATATGGACAGCTACCATACCATTCAGCAATGAAATTATATTGCAGAAAATATAAAAATTTGAAATAACAGCAGCAAGGCAGAAGGCTACTTGAAAATATGTGCAACAGAAATAACCACTGAACAGCAGCACGCACGCACACATACACGCGTGCGCTTCTTTAATATATTTGCCAACAGTATATGTTTTTCTGTGCTTTGCTATGCAGTGAGCAATGTGATAACTTGTGTTTTTAGCAGTGAAAAAGGTTTTCAGTGTCCGTGTTTGTTTGCCGTACCTGGACACAGCGTGTTTTAATGTCTCCGCCTTGTCAGACTCATGCTTGAATTCATGTTCATGTTTCGTCTCGTAATGATGCTTAGCACTTGACGTGCAAGGTACAACGCTCTCAAGGCATAATGCACAAGTACGGTAATTTTTTTTTTTTGCAAAAAGCCCCAGTCATCCATCCATGCTGGCTGGAAAGGCTGAATTTTTTGGGGGGGCAGGAGCTGTCATGATTCATTCATTTATTGCACGCCGGTGTTTGTGGCTACGTTAAAACACGGATCGCTCCTCTGCGAAGTGCCGCGCAGACACACATGAAGCAGAGGAGGAGGGGCGCGACAGTAAAGCCTCTAAACACGGCTCGCAACTGAAAATGTCTAAAATAGGTAAAAATGAGCATTTTTTAAAATAATCATTATTATTTGCTGTTGGTTTGGACACATGGAGAGGATGGATGAGGAGCGAATGTTGAAGAGGATCTATAGAGCAGAAGTCAATGGAAGGAGACCAAGAGGAAGGCCGCGATTGACGTGGATGGATGGTGTTATGAGTGCACTGCAGAAAAGAGGTCTAAATATAATGGAAGCTAGAGCTCTTGTTGGTGATAGGAAGGAGTGGAGAGGTGTGAAAGGATAGTGGGATTGCGGACGCGCTCTTAAGGGTGGGCTGGGCACCCGTATGATGCGGCAGGGGTAAACCAGTGAAAGCTGTCGGGCCCTGCTGTTGAACAAAAGAGTGTGTTGTGTCACCCTGACCCGAGTGACATGGCCGCTTTCTGGTGTCCCATTTAATCTGGAGGGACGAAAGCATGAACAACTTAGGTGCTGAGGTGCCTAACTTGGGCACTTTATGGTGTTTGGGCAATTGGGTTGGCCATGGTCCAAAATTTTTTGTGTGTTTTTTTGCTATTTTTTTTCCCCCTTTTATTTTCTTTGTTATTGTATGTGTTTGTCTTGCTGTCGGTCACCCCTCTTAAGGGATATGACCAAGTTAAAAAGATAGATGGATTGATAGATTATTTTGCGGTGCGCTCGCGTGCCACTGGTTAACCCCTTGCGTGCCACTGCTGGCACGTGGTCATAGGTTGCCGACCCCTTGTGAAGATTAATAAAATTTAAAAAATGTCCATCAGACATTTTGTAATACCACTCAATAATAGCCAGGTAACAGAAAACCCTCTTATTTGTTAGATAATTATCTTGATGTTCATTTTACTATTTTTAAAATCAAAATTAAAGGGTATACTTGTAGAAAAAAGGCCCAGAGGCCCACACCCAAAATAGATAACGCAATCCTTTCATGGATAAAAAAGCCTAAGAAAGTAACCAAGAGATCTGGAAAAAAATAATTGGGTTGAGTATTGTTTTTAGCATATTTTTTAGCTGACTTAAGTGTTAAGGGTCGTCACCGACGCTCTAATATGGGTCGTGTTACTAAAAGGTTACACAAGGAAAGAGTTAAAAGGTGTGTTCCCTGACCCAATCTGTTATTTAAAAACACGACACAAAATGTGTCACACACTCTTACAATGGATGCAATGACAACTGAAACTGTTAGCAAGAGAACAGATGTTTTTTCAACACTCAGATTTTTTTTTTTGTCTAAAAACAACAAAATTATCTAGAGGAGACAAAATGAATATGGTCATGCTAGTTATCTAATCCCCAAAATACACTTGTACTTCTTTGTAATAAGTGATGCAATTTGAAAAGCTTTGAGCCGATGCAAAATTATCTTTTTAATCATGAATGTTCATCAGTGTATAATGTACTGTATGAATAGAAAATATGTATGCTCCATAGCAGGGTTCGGGAACCTTTTTGACCCAAAGAGCCATAAAAGCGCACAATTAAGTTTTTTTTTTTTAAAAAAGAGCCCCACCCTATATTTTAGGACAAAATGCAAAACTGCCAGACCTGCTCTCCAGCTTACAATCTATGGTGCGTGTTACTTAAAAAAGGAATTAGTTGTAGTTACTCACTACTTATTTCAAAAGGTAATGGAGTTAATAACTTAATTGCTCTTTAGTAAAAGTAACTAGTTACCAGGTAAAGTATTTGTTACTTTTGAAAAACACTGTCAAATAATTTGAAATGTTAAGAAAAATACAATAACACAATGGAAAAGAGCTAGAAAGACAAAAGAGTAAACTATACATTTCTATACAAACACATTAACACTGAAAACGCGAAAGATAATTGAAATATTTATAAATCTACAAAAAAAAAAGATAATACACTACATTTGTATTGCTTTTGCTCAACAAATTTAAAGTCAACAACACAGAATCCCCCAAAATGCAAATCAAAAGAAAAAAGGCGTCACGGGCAATGTTCCCTCTAAGCTGCGCGCGTGCGCAATGGCGCACTGCCCGCACATTCTCAGCGCACAAGAAAATCTAGCCAGCTCACAAAATTCACGGCTCGAAATTGCTAATTTAGAAGCGAATTAAGTCAAAGTTACAGTGCATGAAGGTAAAAATACATGGGTTCCCCTAGTGCTGTTTTCTAAATGCGGTATTTTGAAGTCAAATGTTGAAGTAGAACGAAATTGAGTAAAGTCAGTAGATTTTCGAGAAGCGACTTCTTCGGCTCAGCTCATTAAAGACAACCGGCTCTTTCGTGTCCCAAACGGCTCTTCAGGTTGTTTTTTGCTTCTTTAATTCCTACACGACCAAATATTATGTAAAATTATGCACAAAATGACTTAAAAGAAGGGGGGAATAGAACAAAAAAGAAAAAAATACCAAAATGAAAAAGTAGTGAAAAGCTGAGAAAAAAAGAAACAAAAGAAAGAAAAAAATTAAGGAAAATTTCAGAAAAAGCCAGAAAAAAAGAAAAGAAAGAAACAAAGGAAATAAAGCAAATAGAGGACAAAAAGAAAAAAAGTAACAGCTAGAAAAAAATAAACACAATGAGATTTTTTTTTAAAGGAATTAAAAAAGATAGAAAAAATAACAGAGAAAAAGGTGAAAAAGTGGGTGTTGCATTCAAATAATTTCCAATTGTACCAAGTCAATCTTGTTGCCAACATTGTACATCCACTAAAAAAATGAGATTAAATCAGTGTTCATTTTACCTCTAGTGATGAGTCCCGGGGACTCGCATGCTCAAAAATCTACAGTATGGGTCCCAACAGAGATCTATGGGTACCCAAAATTTAGTGTTATCGAGGTTGAAATTGTAAATCGGTGACAAATATATAATAAAAATCTATATATTCATTCAGTTTTAATCATCAAATTATTAGGTTAATGGCCTCATGTTAATGAGTTATGCTAACGGATACATGCTAAAAAGTGATTCTAACGGCTAAATGCTAACTTTCTCATGCTAACATGCCAAGTGCTGTAAGCAAAGCAAGCACAACTTATATAATCCCCCATTTTCTTCTTATTAGTTGTGATTGCTTCAGCAAGGCACGACTACATTGCCAAGTGCTGTAAGCACAACTATTATAATCCCCCGAGATATTATTATTATTATTATTATATCTATCTTCTTCTGCCGAAATTTAACGGGGAACTCCTCCCAGAGCTTTTCGAGTACCCCATCGATTCATATACCAAAAATTCCGGCTCAACTATGCATATTTACAGGGATACGAGTCCAAAAAAAGTCCCCACCCGGAATATTGGGTTTTGGGATTCTCCCATCCAGAATACATGGGCCCATTCATTTCTATAGGTAGTCATGGAAACGAGGGCTTTTCCAGAGGGTAGTCATAGTAAGCAGGGACTGTCCAGGGTGGTTTGAGGGGGCCCGAACCACATTACCTTTAACCATGGGTAAATGGAGAATTCCAAAGAGTGGATGCTAGTGAGAGGATGCTAACAGTTATGTGCGCCGCTAGCAAGTTAAAAATTACAAATACATCTCTCAGAGTTAAAAACTTTATGATAACTCATAATGCTAACAACTCAACGCTACCAGTTCTCCAACATCTGCCAGATCAATCAAACTCTTACAATTGCTGCGGGAATTGTCTAGTTATATCTATCTTCTGACAAAAAAGTTTGTTGGGTAACTCCTCCCAGAGATTTAGGAGTAGCCCAACGATTCATGTACCAATAATTCCGGCCCGACCGGGACTCTTGTGATATGTCTATTTTATAGCAATATAGCTAGCTGTAAACACTGTCGGCAATGCTAACTTTTTCCTGCTAAATTTTTTTGGGTTATGACTATATTTTAACAACTTCATAGTTACAAATTATGCTAATGGCCTCAAGTTAATGAGTTATGCTAATGAATACATGCTAAAAAGTGATGCTAACTTCTTCATGCTAAAAATTTTGGTAATGCAATATTTCAACGACTTCATATTTACAAATTATGCTAAAGGCCTCATGTTGAGTTATGCTAATGGATACATGCTAAAAAGTGATGCTAAATGCTAACTCCTTTATGCTAACATTTTTTGGCCATGGCTATATTTTAACAACTTCATATTTACAAATTATTCTAATGGCCTCATGTTATAGAGTTATGCTAATAGTTACATGCTAAAAAGTGATGCTAACAGCTAAATGCTAACTGTTTCATGCTGAAAAGTAATTCAAATGCTAACATGCTAACGACTCAGCAAATTGAATGGGCTCAACTCATTCCGGATGGGCCAATTCAAATAGAATGGCTCATTCCTTTTGAACATGTACAATTGAAATGTTTTTAAAGTGTAATAACAGTGTTATAAATAGGTTATTACCATGAAAGTGATTTTTAGACCTCTACAAGGCAAATCCTTGTTGCTATTGGTTATGGGCCCATCTGAAATGAACTTGCCAGTACAGTATTGTAAAAACGAACGACGTTTGTAGGCCGTACAACCTTTGCAATAGTACATGAGTCAATTCATTCAAAAGAGAAAAATAATTTTGCATTGCGGGAAAATGTAACTTGATGTCAAGTTTTGGACATGTTTGAGAATGATTTAGTTGCCACACTTGGGATTATGGTTGCTCACCGACTTTGAGTGAACGCTTAGACCAGGGGTGGCCAACCATTCAGCGACTAAGAGCCAATTTTTCGTCTGTGTTACTACAAAGAGCCACATCATAGTTGTTAACGGGGGCGAGTTGATTATTTTTTTTCTTTGTTACTAAAAATGCCACATTATACACATAAACATCTTTTAATCATGTACGCACGCATACACAAATCTCTACTCGACTAGATCTGATGAAAATAACCACACCAACATGATAATATCAATAATTTTCAACAGTTAACATTGTGAGCACTGTTCCAGATCCATTATCGACTTGAGGTCTGAGCGCTTGGGATAGTCCTTGTCCTTCTCTTCCATGAACAGTTTCACTGGATCCAAAAGCTCAAAGAAGCAAGATAGTACCTGGCTTTTTGACAGCCACCTCACAGTGCAGTGCAGCGGCAGGTCACCTGGAAGTCCTTGGTCCAGTTCAGCGATGATATTCCTGAATATCCTCCGGTTAAGCGCATGTGGACAGCAGCAGCAGAGAAAATAATCGGGACTACACTTCCCTCCATTCAGGACATTGGCCAGAACTAGAATGACAATAAAGTAGATCTGAATCTGAATCTGAATCTGAATGTGTGCAGATGAAGTTGACGATTTCCATCACAGGTTTCATGACGTTGTTAAATTTGAGTGATTTAGACACGAGTTGCTCCCTGTGGATGATGCAGTGGAAATCCCAAAAGTCTGGAAATGTTTGATCAGCTTTGTACAGTCCCACAAGCCCGTTCATTGATCCGATGATGGCTGGCGCTCCATCCGTAGCTCTTGCAGTTAGTTTGTTTGCAGGTCAGTGTGCAACTGTTATTCAACAGCTGCATTAATATCGGATATTCTTCGTTCCATACTGTGGCGAGACAGTTGAACATCTGATTTGCTCTGTTTTAGTTTGTTGTCTACAGGAGCCAAGATTTCAAAGGCGTCAATGACGCATTTTTAATGAATTCTCTTTCGTTGTATAGCTTTTTAGCCCGTGCTATGTTCCAAGCTAACTGATACGAAGCAAGCGTTACGGTCTCAGAGTGTTTCATAATTTTTTTGAAAGAAATGCAACTGTTTTTCTGCTTTGCTTTTCGTAGTCAACAACTTTTTCTTACTAAGTTCAGTCCCTTTTGGAAATTCCTGTTCGATGTTAGGGTGGAGTGAGCTGAATTGACGCTGAAGATTTGAAGCTTTGAATGTGCTAATGCCGCGTTACGTATAAGGCAGATAGGCTTGCCATTACGTTCAATAAAATAATATAAACTATCCCATTCTGGCAAAAACGTCCTGTGTTCTTCTTCATATTTTAGTTTGGCTGTGCCTTTTTACCTGCCATTTCAAGAGGTAATTTCACATAAATTGACTACAATACATTTTGTTAAACAAATATTTTCTCGTCGCTCGTTTTACGTCACTAAAACAGACATTCATTGTCGGAGTGCCATCTAGCTGTAGGGAAGGCAAATTACAGTGCCGGCTAAACATTATTGATGCATGTCATGTTACAGCTTCGAAAGAGCCGCATTAAACAAGTTTATAACAGCTCCTAAAGAGCCGCATGAAACTAGTTCAAGAGTCGCATGCGGCCCGAGAGCCGCGGGTTGGCCACCCCTGGCTTAGACCAGTGGAACATTAGAGGGAACATTGGTCACAGGGGGAACCTGCTGTTAATTTGGTAGGGATTTAACTCCCTTGGTTCACTTCCATAGATGTTTCCTTTGCGAACAACATGAGTCAGTTGCTTCCACATTCACCAATTAGCCTTTTCTTATGGCGCATCAGTAAACACTATATTCGTAATCGCAATCTATCTATATGGAATAATACACCTGATCCAAAATACATGCCATAAACAACTCTGGTAAGAGCGGAAAACCACGCCGCTGAAAACGGTGTTCTGCAGCCAACGTGACGCAGTGCTTTCTACCATCAGTAACGGTAACGGGGGGAAAAAATAATTAGATTACCCTGTTACTGAAAAAATAACGTTGTTACTTAATGGCATTATTCATAACGGTGTTATTCCCAACACTGGTTAAAATAAGTTTAATATCAACAGCTTTGATAAACAAATAATAAACAAAACAGAAGTTAAAAAAAAAAGAGCAGACAGCGGTGATTATCGCTGTTCTGTTCCTGTGACAACCGAAACACTTTTCACATTATTCTTGTCAAGTATTAAACTTTTTATAACAAGGCATTTTAAGTAACATAAATCACAACTCATCATCACACAAGAGACATAATAATATATGTTAGGAGAAAACATCAAATCTTGATTAGCATGCTTGTGTGTAACATTATTTCGATATCTCTTTCGCCTTGACATCTCCCCCTCATTTTTGAACCTTATTTTGTTTAAATTTGGTATTTGTTCATTAGAAATCCCACGAATTTTATATCCCCTCCAGAATGACTAGCAGGCAGCCAAGAGGCTGTGTTATTTAAAACTTAACAACTCAACGACCCATCTTTTTACCATTGTTCTGCAAGGTTGGGTTTTTCAAATGCAATATGGTGATAGATTCATAAAGAGCTTTTGTGCACAGGATCAATGGTGAAACTAATCAATTCTGCTGGCAGAAATACTACAAATTTACTCCAAAATTACTACAAAACTAAATATTAAATTTAGTGCTTTAAAACAGGGACCTTATAATTGTTTTTCATTCTGATAAGTAAAGAATACAATAGCCAAAAATACAATTACAGTAATACTATGATATCAAAATACCATCACAAAACTATTACAACAAAAATACTACAGAAAATTTAATTACATTAATAGTGAAAAATATTTGGAAAAATACTACAAAGGTATTGATTGCCTACGGGCACCGGTATTGATTACTTAGAAATACTTCAACAGAATTCCAAATATATAGCACTACAGTAATACTATGATGCAAAAATACTGCTACAGAAATATTGCAACTGAAATCTACAAAAATACTGCAGCAGAAATATTACGAGACAAATACTACAAAAGAAAAAATACAGAAATACTACAAAAATACTCAAAATACAGTGAAAAAAATTAAGTATTTGTACACCCTGCTATATTTCTGTTTCTCCCACTTAGTCAAGTCATGTGCATTTGTATAGCCCTTAATCACAAAGAGTCTGAAAGGGCTGCACAGACCACAGATTATTGCAAACCACAGACAAACCACCATCCCCTCATCTAAAACCTAAAGAGACCACACATGAGGTAATCTACCTTCCAGGATGACAAGGTTGCAATGGATGTTTCAATAACAAATAATCCAGATATTGTCAACATAAAATATAGGTAATTCATATGCTATAGAATAGAAGTGTGTTTTAAGCCTAGATTTAAACATTTCCGCTGAGGTTGCATATCAAATCTCAGGGGGAAGAGAATTCCCTAGCACCGGGGCCAGAATGGAGAACGCTCTCGAACCTGCGGATTTCTTCTTGGCTCTTGGGAACACTAGTAGACCAGCATTTTCAGAGCGAAGGCTCTGGACCGGAACATAGGGGTAAATTAAGTTTGAAAGATATGAGGGAGCAAGTCCGTGCATGATTTTGTATAATACCAACAGAACCTTAAAATCACATCTTAAGCTAACTGGGAGCTAAAATCGGGGTAATGGGATCAAACTTTCTTGTCTTAGTTAAAAGCCTCGCTGCAGCAATCTGTACCAGCTGAAGGCTCTTGATTTTGGACTCAGTAATCGAGACAGGGAGTATCAAAGCATGAATTATAATCTCCGCATCTGACTGAGACAGCATAGGGCGAATTTTAGCAATGTTGTGGAGATGGAAAAAAGCTGTTCTAGTAATATTCTTAACGTGTCTTTAGAAGGACAGATTGGGCTCAAATGTGACACCTATATTTTTGACTGAGTCACTCAGGGTGATATTACATCTGTCAATGTTGATTGAGAACAACTCACGGCATTTAGATGGACCAATAACTAACATTTCGGTCTTTTCAGAGTCAAGGCGCAAGAAGTTGAGTGACATTCATTATTTTATCTCAGTGAGGCAGGCCTCCAAATTTCCACAGTTAAGTGTGGCAGATTCCTCCATCAGAAGATATAGTTGAGTGTCATCTGCGTAGCAATGGAAACCGATATTATACCGTTATTTTCCGGACTATAAGCCGCTACTTTTTTCCCAACGTTCAACCCTGCGGCTTATTCAGTGATGCAGCCAATTTATGTAATTTTTCTAACAGCCGCCAGCGGCGCTTGAGTTCAAGGCACATGACGCAGCTTACAAGCTAAACGCAATCGAGTAGTCCGATAAAGGAGAAAACAGAGCTACTGCACGCAAACTCTACCTTGCGAGCGTGTTGCTAGCGTGTTTTTGAGTTAGGGAGCATGGGACGTAGTCTGTAAGACAGTCTCTTTCCCATATTAAAGGAGGATAACTTTGATGACGTCAGTTATAGGGAGGAAGATGAGAACGATTTACCGTGACATCTACATGTACGCTTTGTTTTTTTTAACAGACCCGCTAACTGTATTGCGGGCGTGTTGTTAGTAACGTTTTGCTACCCTTCACAGGCACGGTTTGGGATGAAAGTTATAATATTATTATTAAAGCTTTGAAAACTCTCACGGTGTACCGTCTTTCTTTGTAAATATGTGTAACTATGTATAATATGTATTTGCAACTGTATATTTTTGTAATGTATTTATTTTTATTTATTTTGGACACTTATTCCGATAAGAAGGGGCGGATGACGGGAAGTGGGGACTGGTAAAGGTGATTGTTTGTGGACACGGCAGACAAAAGTGGATATATATTTTTCCCACCCTTACCTTTGGAAATATACACTTTTTTCGTTGGATTACTTTTAACGGGACCTGGACTCTGCAGGTCTGCATCATATCTTAAGTACCGGTATCATTTTCTATTCATTTTACCGGCTGTGGTTTTTGAACTGGGTACTGTTAAAAAAACCATGCCGTAATCGTGAAATTCCAATAAGAGCTTGCTCTGTCCACTCCACGCATCGGCCCGGTATTGCAGTACCTCCGGGAACGGTGCATTCGCAATGATCGCAGCAAGGCTTTGGGGCTAGGACCTAAGCTTGGCCTTTTGGCTGAGAGTAAGTGTCCCGGCTCCTAGGCTTTGTAGCGTATTATGAACTGACCGATAATGGATAATGAATAACGAAGATAGAACAATAACCCTTAAAAACCCCAAAACCCCTCAGTTAAAATCGCGGGACTCAGAGTAGGGTTTGGGTTCATTTCATGATAGTGTTACGTATTGAAATGTGGGCGTATGCGGCTTATATACAGGTGCGGCTTGTGTAAGTGCAAAAGCGGCTATCCTCTTCAAATTTGGTGGGTGCGGTTTATAATCAGGTGCGCTCTATAGTCCGGAATTTACGGGACTTGCGAATAACATCACCTAATGGTAAATGCTGAAAAGAAGGGGGCCAAGTACTGAACCCTGCAGAACACCACAGGTAATACTAAAGGGCTCATATGTAATTTAACCATATTTAACACAGTAAGAGGTAGGATCTGAACCATAAGAGGACGGTTCCTGAGAGACCAATCCATTTTTCCAACCGGTCTAGTAAGATATTATGGTCCGTAGTGTCAAAGGCAGCACGAAGGACCAGCAGCAGCAAGAGTGATGAAGCGCCGGAGTCCATTATCAGGAGAAGATCTTTGGTCACCTTAATCAGGGCTGTCTCGGTAGAGTGGTTAGCCCTGAATCCTGATTGGATAGATTCAAAAAGATTGTTCTCAGATATAAAATCATTCAGCTTCTGTGCCACAACCTTTTCAAGTGCTTTAGAAAAAAAAAACGGTAGGTTTACACAGGTCTATTATTACATAAGCTTTCTGGATCAAGGTTGGGTATTTTCAGTGTAGGTTTACTAACTGCAGTCTTAAAAGCCGCGGGATCTACATCTGAGGAGAGTGATGTTTATAATATTTAGAACTGAAGGTCCAAGGACCCCAAAAAGATCTTTAATCAGCGAACTCTGAAGTGGGTCAAATAGACAAGTAGTCTGTTTGGCCGTATTCACCACCTGTTTAAGATTATCAAGTGACCGATCACTAAATTGGGAAAAAATCCATGGACAACCACCATCTATGATTTTCAGACCTTAAATATGTGACGTATGTACATGGTCTTTAGAAATCTCTTCCCAAATGTGTTGAATCGTCTTAATGAAGAAGACCATAAAGTCATGGGCTGAATGGGTAGAACTATCTGAAATATCTGTTGCCTCGTTAGCAATGCTACAGTGTCGAAAAGGATTTTGGGGTTATTCTTTTGTGCCGCAATAACCTTCGAAAAATAGGGGCAAGGGTTGCTTTATACTTTAACAAGCTGGAGGGGTCCGAAATTTTCATTGTAGGTGCATGTCCACTGTGAGAGAGATAAACTAAAGAAAAATCCAGAAGTCACAATGCTTTATTTTTTAACAATTTATTTGTGTGATATAGCTGCAAAAAATTATTTGAACACATGTGTATCATCTATAATTCTGACCCTGAAAGACCTGTTAGTACGCCCATTTGAAGTCCCCCTGCGCTCCATGTATCATCCTGAATTAGATGCACCTGTTTGAGGTTGTTAGCTGCATAAAGATACCTGTACACCCCATACAATCAGTAAGACTTTAACTTTTAACATGTCGAAGACCTAAGAGCTGTCCAAAGAAAACAGAGACAAAATTGTACACCTCCACAAGGCTGGAAAGGGCTACATGAGCAATTGCCAAGCAGCTTGGTGGAAAAAACTCCACTGTTGGAGCAATCATTACAAAAATGGAAGAAGCAAATGATGGTCAATTTCAATCAGGGTGGAGCCCCATGCAAGATATTACCTCATGGGGTCTCAATGATTCTAAGAAAGCTAAGGAATCAGCCCGGAAATACACGACAAGTGTTGGTCAATGACCTGAAAAGAGCTGGGACCACCGTTGCCAACGTAATGGTTTGAAATCACGCATGGCACGAAAGGTTCCCCTGCTTAAACCAGCTCATGTCAAAGCCCATCTTAAGTTTGCATATGTCCATTTGGATGATACAGAGGAGTCATGGGAGAAGGTTTGTTGTCATATGATACCTAAATAGGACTTTTTGGTCATAATTCCAATAAGCGTGTTTGGAGAAAGAAGAATGAAGAGTACAATCCGAAGAACACCATCCTTACTGTGAAGCATGGGGGTGGTAGCATTATGCTTTGGGGATGTTTTTTATTAAACATTGCATTTCAAGCATCTTTCAAATGGTAGGTCTAGACGTTTCCAAAAGTGGCCGTTTGGAGACGACCACTTCGCAGCCCTTAAAACTTGTCAGAGTATTTTACTTAAGCCAATTTTTTGACTTTGTGAAAGAGCTTTACAGTAAATGTTTAACTTCTCTTTTTAAACGTGAATCGATGATTTTACAACCTTGCATATAAAAATGGCTTTTCTGCACAAGTGACAGGACGAGTGCACTGCATTAAAGAGAGGATGACTGGGGCCGTGTATTGTGATATTTTGGAAAACAACCTCTTACCCTCAGAGCATTGAAGATGGGCAGTGACTGGGTCTTGCAACACGACAACAACTCGAAGCACACAGCCTCCTTAAGAAGCATATCAAGGTTCTAGCATGACCCAGCCAGTCTCCAGACCTGAACCCAATTGAAAATTTTTGGTGGTAGTTCAAACTCTGTGTTTCTCAGCGGCAGCCCAGAAACATGACTAATCTAGAGAAGTTCTGTGTGGAGGAGTCGGCCAAGATCCCTCCTGCAGTGTGCTCAAACCTCGTGAAAGACTATGGGAAACGTTTGACCTCTGTAATAGCGAACAAAGGCTACCATGCCAAATATTAACATTCATTTTCTCAGGTGTTAAAATACTAATTTGCGGCTGTTTTACACAAATAAATCGTTAAAAATCATGCATTGTGATTTCTGGACTTTTCTTTTTAGTTTATCTCTCTCACAGTGGACCATCAACAATGAAAATTTCAGACCCCTCCACGATTTCTAAGTGGGAGAAATAGCAAAATAGCAGGGTGTTCAAATATTTGTTTTCTTCACTGTATACTAAAAATACCTATATCCAGTGGAAATACGACAAAAATAGTAGAAATACTACAAAATAAAAGTGCAATCATACTGTAAAAGTACTACATAAATGCCACAAATATCAGAATGCAGAAATACTACAAAAATACCACTAAATTACAACTAGAGTAATACTACAAAAATACCCATTGGTAACATTCTTTTCTTCACATTAGCATGCGAAGAAGCATTACTGAGTTGCATTGTTCACACCAGGGTTTGCCTTATTTGCAGTTCAATGGCGAAAATAATCCAGGCAGTTGGCTCTCCTTGGGCATTCCATGTAGAGAAGCCAAAAGGCTTGGCTTCCGTACTTCTAGTGTTAATTTCTACAAGGACAGTCAAAAGTCAATCTTGATTCCATGAGCTGATCTGTCACTAGTTTCCATTTTGACGTTGATGACCTTGAACTTGTCATTGAGATCCACTGCAACACCAATTATAAAGAGGGGGGGATGGGGTTTATACAGGAAAGATTATTTCAGTGTTACTTCTCATGCTTGTTTTTACACTGCAGTCACAAGTTTCGATCGATTTCTTTTTGGGTTTTGGGCGGCATTAGCTCAGGAGGCAGAGCTATCGTCTTGGGACCCAAAAGTCGCAGGATCGAATCCGGGCTCCTCTGTGTTATAAGTCGAAGTGTCCTTGGGCAAGACACTGAACCCCTAATGCCCCCAATAGCAGGCCTTGTTAGTTAGTATGTAAAAGGGAAAAAGTGTGAAGCACATTCTAAAGCGCTTTGAGAGGTCTTCATTGACTTGAAAAGTGCTATATAAATGCAGACCATTTACATTTATTTACATTTGTAGATCAGTGACCTTCAAGCCGATAATGAAGAATCACAGCGGAATATCGAGCAACTCAAAAAGAAAGCAAAGAAACTCACAGCTGAACTGCAGGACACCAAACTTCATCTGGAGGGTCAACAGAGCCGCAATCATGACTTGGAGAAGAAGCAGAGGAAGTAAGTACATGCGTATTAAAAAAAAAAATCCTCACACTATCTAATGCACTGATCGGAAACCCATGTTCGTGACCATTTTATGCAGCGTTTGTACAGGTGCTTGAATTCCTTTAAAATGCTTGAATTTTGTTTTGTTTTTCAAAGTCAGGACATTTTTGCGTGAATTTTTTTGAAAATGCTTGGAATTGTTTTCATTGCCGTGTTTCCTGTCTGTCTGACTCGATAGACAACGCTTTTAAATGAATGTTTTCTTTAAGTGTACTGTAGAAATGGCAGATTGTGGCTCCCATCCTCATTATCGAGTTGTCATGTGAAGCGTTACTGCCCCCTACTGTTCTATCTAAGGTGACCGGTTTATCAGATTGATTGGTTGGTTGGTTGCTCCCTTAACCACTAAGGTCACAAGGGCACTATTTCCTGTGGTGTGCCATCCCTATCCAGGCCAACATGAGAAATTGGTCTCTTATTCGAGCAGCAGCTCTTATTCTGCTCACTCAAACGGCTCCTCAGAATTGTTTTTTTCCTAGTGATGTATTATCAATAATGATAATAAAACATTATGCACCAATTGATTTAGTAATTAGTCATTTAATAGGGTATTACAACAGATGAAAAATAAATTAACTTAATCACATAACAAAAACAGCATGGCGGCGCAGTGGTTAGCGCGTGTGCGCCACAGTTCTAAGGTCTTGGGACCCTCCTGTGTGGGTTCAAATCTGTACCTGTGTGCCCTGCGACTGGCCGGCAACCAGTCCAGGGTGCCCCCTGCCGACTGCCCGATGACTGGTGGGATGGGCTCCAGCACCCCCGCGACCCTAGTGAGGATAAGCGGTGTCCCCTACAGAACCAAGTTAAAAATGACAAATACATCTCTCTGAGTTAAAAACTTTATGCTAACTCATAATGCTAACAACTCAACGCTACCGGTTCTCTATAAACATCTGCCAGATCAATCACAACTCTTACAATTGCCGCGGGAATTGTCTAGTTATATCTTTCTTCTTCCGCCAAATTTTGACAGGCTTCTCCTCCCAGAGCTTTTGGAGTAGCCCAACGATTCATATACCAAAAATTCCGGCCCAATCACGACTCTCTTGCGACAATACAGATTTTCGATACGAGTCTCCGGGGCCCCGCAAGGGGCCCTGGAGACCAAAAAAAGTCCCCATCCGGAATAAAGGGTTTTGAAAATCTCCCATCCGGAATACATGGGCCCATTCATTTCTATTGGTAGTCATGGAAACGAGGGCTTTTTAGGAGGTTAGTAGGGACTAAGCAGGGACTGTCCAGGGTGGCTTGAGGGGGCCCGACCCACATTACCTTTAACCATGGGTAAATGGTGAATTCCAAAGAGTGGATGCTAGCGAGAGGATGCTAACAGCTATGTGCGCCATTAGCAAGGTGTTGGGCTGGCATAGCCAGCCCAAGTATTAGCGATGAGAGGTTGAAGCTATGCTTACTCATGCTAGCTCTAGAAACTATTGGTGACGAGTTGGGCTGGCACAGCCAGCCCAAGTATTAGCGCAAGCTAGCTGTAAACACTGTGGGCAATGCTAACTTCTTCATGCCCAAAAATTTTGGGAATGGCTATATTGTAACAACTTCATATTTACAATGGCCGCGGGAATTGTCTATTTATATCTTTCTTCTTCCGCCGAAATTTAACGGGTATCTCCTCCCAGAGCTTTTGGAGTAACCCAACGATTCATGTACCAAAAATTCCGGCCCGACCGGGACTCTTGTGCTATGTCTATTTTATAGCGATACTACCTAGCGGGGCCCCGGGGACCAAAAAAAAGTCCCCATCCGGTAAAATGTATTTTGAGAGTCTCCCATCCGGAATACATGGGCCCATTCATTTCTATTGGTAGTCATGGAAACGAGGGCTTTTCCAGAGGGTAGTAGGGACTAAGCAGGGACTGTCCAGGGTGGCTTGACGGGGCCCAACCCACATTACCTTTAATCAAGGGTAAATGGTGAATTCCAAAGAGTGGATGCTAGCGAGAGGATGCTAACAGCTATGTGCGCCGCTAGCAAGTTAAAAATTACAAATACTTCTCTCCGAGTTAAAAACTTTATGCTAACTCATAATGCTAACAACTCAACGCTACCAGTTCCCTACCAACATCTGCCAGATCAATCACAACTCTTACAATTGCCGCGGGAATTGTCTAGTATATACTAATTATCTGCTTAGAGGTAGTAAAGTGAAATATTTGACATAACTTAATTTTCGACGGACGGTGTGCCACGGAACCTTTTTATAACGTTGGTTTAAGATTAGGTAATTGTGTCATTGTAATCTTGTGCAGTCCTTTGAGACATTTTTGTGATTAAGGGCTAATTAAATAAATTTGACTTGACTTGAAGTGAAACTTGGTTCAAAAAGGGTTGAAAAACACTGAGTTATACGACTAAAATGTCTATCCATGTTGTATATTTGGACTGGTGTAAAATGACAGCTCTGTTGGATATTAAAAAAATATTGTGCGAGTCATTAATCTTGGTATGGCACACTGATTCACAAGGAAATTTGAAAGTGGCACTCCGGACTGAAAAAGTTTGCTGACCCCTGCTGTTTATCAACACGTTACGTTGGGTATCTATGTATTATATTCCCTTTACTTTATTATTGTTTTATTTTCAACACAAGGATACTGCTGGAAGTGTAAATTTCCCTACTGGGATGAATAAAGTATCCAACTATCTGTCTATTTTGAAATATCTTAAATTCAAACAGTTAAAGCGTGACATTGTGAAGACACAACTTTGATTAGAAACATTACGGCGGGCCGCAGAAACGTAAAGGGGTTAAAAGTAAGTGAGATTAGACCGGTAAGAAACATCCAGCATAATGTTCAATGTTTTGTGTCTGTTCAGGTTTGACAGTGAGCTCAGGGCAGCCCAGGATGAAGTACAAGGGGAAAAAACACTCCGAGAGAAAATTGCCAGCGAGAAAGACATGCTGACCGGCGAGGCTTTTAGTCTCAAACAACAAGTTGAGGTACTGTACACATTTATTTACACATACTTAGACCTAAAATACCATTTGTAGCTTATTTTATTTTCAAGAAACAAAAAAGTAAAAAAAAACAAAACGATTCAAGGGATATGCGTGTGCTGTATTCATATTGGGCTTATACTTGCCTTTATTTCAGGATTACAGGACTCCCTCATTGTATCTCTGTTTACCTATTGTGGTTTTGCCACTTGGATTTTCTTCACGAATTGTGTTGTGACTGGCTTAACAGTTGCTCCGCCCCCTTATTGCTTGTCTGCCCATGTGTAAATTAAGTTGCGGTCTGAGTTGTACACATACCTAAAACCGCTTGACAGGTCCACATTAATTATGTTCAAATCTTTTTCATTTTCAAGTTTTTCAGAAAGCCATTATCTCAACAAAACGCCCCAGGCTAGAGGACTCAAACGTGGGGCCCAAGGGCCAATTGTGGCCTGTGGAATAATAGTTTAAGGGCCCCAACCTTCAAATAGAAGCTTGGGGCGACAATGAGTATCTTTTAAACCCTCTAGAAGGGAAAAAAAACATATGTAAAAGAAAAAAAAACAATCCTGATTGAAAAACAAATGCAAAAATAATTTTTTGTATAAACATGCAATTTTTAGCAATACTCACAGGTAGAGAAAATGCATATAATTTTACATAAGATGAGGCTCACCTAGAGGCCGCCGACATCTTGGCGGCCATCTTGCTGCTGTCTTTTCATTTTTGTATTTTTTTCTTTTCCTGGTTTTCTTTTCATTTTTCTTGCTTTTTTTCTTATTTTTTCCATTTCTTTTTCTTATTTCCTTTTCCCTTGTTCTTCTATTTTATTTTCCTTGCTTTTTTCCTCTAATCTTTTTTCTGCCTTTTTTCCGCAAAAGGCCGGGCAATAAATGGAAATAACATTTTTCCGGTTTGGTCACTTTGAGTCTCGGAGGTTTTGTTCTTTAACACTCGTTTTCAGTTGCACTACAAAATAAAGTGGTAAAATAATGCACTATCCCTTTCATGTAAGTGCAGCACACTCCAAGTATGGATTCCTTTTGTAGGCATTTTTTGTAGTTTTAATTTCTAAAATCGTTAGGATTTTTCTTTATTGCAATCAGTTCAAGTCAAGTCAAGTCATTTTTATTTGTATAGCCCTTAATCACAATTAGTCTCTAAGGGCTTCACAAGTTATTACATATAAGATTAGGTTACTCGTATGCTATAGAGTAGAAGTGAGTTTTAAGCCTAGATTTAAACATTTCCACCGAGGTTGCAGATCGGATCTCAGGGGGAAGAGCATTCCACAACACCGGTGCCCGGATGGAGAACGCTCTCGAACCAGCGGAACACTTCTTGGCTCTTGGGATCACCAGGAGACCGGCGCTCTCGGAACGAAGGCTTCGGGCCGGGACATAGGGGGAGATCAGATCTGAAAGATATGAGGGGGAAAGTCCATGTATGATTTTGTATAGTAGTAGGAGAACCTTAAAATCGCATCTTAGGCTAACAGGGAGCCAATGCAGGTTAGCCAAAATTGGGGTGATGTGATCGTACTTTTTTGTCCTTGTTAAAAGCCTTGCTGCAGCATTTTGTACCAGCTGAAGACTCTTGAGTCTGGTCATCGGAAGACCGGAAAGTAGTGCATTACAGTAGTCGAGACGGGAGGTAACAAACGCATGAATTATGATTTCCGCATCCGACTGAGAAAGTATAGGACGAATTTTAGCAATGTTACGGAGATGGAAGAAAGCGGTTCTTGTAATTTTCTTCACATGTGTTTGAAAGGACAGGTCAGGGTCAAAAATGACACCTAAATTTTTAAGTGAGTCACTCTGTGTGATGTGGCAATTGTCCAAGTTCACTGCGGTTTTAGAGAATAAGTCACGGGACTTAGAAGGACCAATGACTAACATTTCAGTCTTTTCAGGGTTAAGACGCACTAAATTGAGTGACATCCGCTCTTTTATCTCAGTGAGGCAGGCCTCCAAAGTTCCACAGTTTAGTGTGGCAGATTCCTCCATCGGGAGATAGAGTTGAGTGTCATCTGCGTAGCAATGGAAACTGATATTATACTTACGAATAATATCACCTAGTGGAAGCATATAAATGCTGAAGAGAAGGGGGCCAAGCACTGAACCCTGCGGAACACCACAAGTAACACTAAATGGCTCAGATGTCAATTCGCCATATTTAACGCAGTGTGTCCTATCTGAGAGGTAGGATCTGAACCATAATAGGACGCTTCCTGAGAGACCAATCCATTTTTCCAACCGTTCTAGCAAGATAATATGGTCCACTGTGTCAAATGCAGCACTAAGGTCCAGCAGCAGCAAAAGTGATGATGCGCCCGAGTCCATTGCCCGTAGGAGATCATTGGTTACCTTAATCAGAGCTGTCTCAGTAGAGTGGTTAGCCCTGAATCCTGATTGCATTGATTCAAAGAGATTGTTCTCGGACATGAAATCATTCAGCTGCTGTGCCACTACTTTTTCAAGTATTTTAGAAAGAAACGGTAGGTTTGACACAGGTCTATAATTACATAAGTTTTCTGGATCTAGGTTGGGTCGTTTCAGTGTGGGTTTAATGACAGCGGACTTAAAAGCAGCTGGAACTACACCTGAGGCGAGTGATATGTTTAAAATATTTAGAACTGAAGGTGCAAGAACGCCAAAGAGACCTTTGATAAGTGAACCTGGAAGTGGGTCGAACCGGCAAGTCGTCGGTTTGGCCGTATTCACCATCTGTTTAAGATTTTCGAGTGACAGTTCACTAAAACGGGACAAAATACCAAGACAGCCACCATGTCGTGCATCTAGAGATTTGAGTGCTTTAGTATGTGTTGAATTAATACTGTCTTTAGCAATTTCTTCCTGTATGCTTTGGATATTCTTAGTAAAGAAGACCATTATGTCGTGGGCAGAATGGGTGGAGCTATCTGGGATAGTCTGTTGCCTTGTTAGCGATGCTACAGTGTCGAAAAGGACCTTGGGATTGTTCTTTTGTGACGCAATCACTTTCGAAAGGTAGGCTGATTTTGCAGAGGCCAGGGCCGCTTTATACTTCAACAAACTATCACACCAGATTTGATGGAAAACTTCAAGCTTGGTAGCGCGCCATTTTCTTTCAGATTTCCTGCATTCTCGTTTAAGGGATCTAGTTTCATCATTAAACCAAGGTGTGCGTCTTTTAGGTCGTGATTTATGCCGGATGGGCGCAACTGAGTCCAGGGCATTGGCCAGGGTAGCGTTAAATTCATTTAGGAGTGGTTCGATGGAGCCTCTATGTGTTGCTTGTGCCCTACCATAAACCTTTTATTTTTCTGAAGGATGCTAGAAATGCCATCACTGATAAAAAAAAGTAAATCAATAGTTATTACTTTGAGTTCTTGGAGTTCTGATATTAATTACTAATCCCCCCAAAAATGGAATCAATGAATCAGGCCCATTGAAGTAGAACACACAATTTATTAACATGGCGAATCAATGATATAAAGAAAAAAGGGGGGAGGGCGGAGATTGTGGGAGTTTTCAACTGCTGAAAGTCTGGAACTTACTCGCACAAAAAAAAAAAAGTTTCCCGCTACAATGCTAGACGATTTGAGGAGATTTTCTTGTACAGAAAAAAAATGCTCGTTCCCAAGAACCATCAAACATGGAGTTGAATTTGAAGCCGTCACCTTATTTGCCGCCGTGGAGAGATTTGGTCTGGTGCTCCGGATTGTCTCAACATATGGCCCAGGAGCTGATCTCAAGGCCGCAGTGCAGGCCTGCTTAAACGCACCAAGTGCCGGTCGTGCGAGACGAACCAGCCAGGCAGGAAAAAAGTGAGGGCAGGATATATTTCAGCTACTTTTTTTATATGGACCAGGGACGCTCGACCAGATCATGCCTCTTTGGGAGTGGTCTCAGATATCTGATACCACGAGGTTCGGCTGACGGTGTTTGAAATTGCTAAACTTGTTAGAAAGCCAAAGAACTGAGAAATTTGCGTAATGTTCTGTACTTGAGAATGTCATTCCAATCGGCATAATTATATACGGTGAGAACATTATTCAATCAATACATATCCTTGAAAGTTTTAATGACATTAAAAACTTCATGTTATCAAATTTCATTATGGTACATGGCGTATTAGTTCGTCCGGGAACTGCCCAAAAGGGGGCGCAGTCGTTCCATCCTTTCCAAAGTTCTGAGTTATTTAAACTGGGCAAATGTAACTTTTCAGTTTTTGTTTGTATAAAAGAAAGGAGAAAAAATAAAACATGTGAACAAGAGGAATAAATATAACATGTGAACAAGAGGAATGTGGTAGTCATTTTTGTGCTAGCCTTATTTGCTCTTTATTATTCATTAACTTTCATTTTAATTTTTCAATGTTTTTTATTTATAATCTTATTGTGTGTTGCAATTTTAAAAATATATATATTTGAGAACAGTTGAATATCGAAAACCCAATTTTGGCCCAACCTCAACCTGACCCTGGTTCTGTTGTTGTGGAAAATAGACTTGCATTTGTAGAATAGAGTTGCATACATTTAGAAATGTAGAAAGACTTGCTTACATTGCTTACAGTAGTGAGGGAATGTTGACATCATTCGAGAAGATCCTTGGCAAGACAGTTGAGTTTCCCTAAAAGGGCATGAGACCTGCAAGGCCCTTCTTCAAGGACTCTCTGAGCAAACTGAGGCGAACAACATGTCCTAATAAGGGTACGACAGCATCTTCCTTGTTGATTACTGAGGACTAGGGCCGCCTTTTGGGTTGTACGCAAACTGAAGCTATAAAAGCATTGTTATGTCTGGAGTTCTCTGAGTTCTTTTGGGATGACGAAATAAAAGGCTCCCCCTCATGGCTGGTTCCCGATGTACTTAATTCAATCACGAAAGAAGACTTAAAAGATTATCGAACCTACATTTTCTCCTACACTGTTGGCCCTCAACTCAATTGAGTTTCAGACCCCTGTTATAGGTCTACAAAAGCAGCCAAAGGCAGAGGAAGATGCTTTCTATCGCCAACAAAGTTGAACTTCTCAACCCGCTAACCTTGCTTTGGAACCACATGCGTGTCTTTTATGCTTTTTCAAAAAAGTTTGGTACCGGAAAAATAAATGGTTTCTGTCTGACTAGACAGTTTCTGTCGGACATAATGTCTACATGATGGCGGCAAAGGTATAATGTAAAGGAAAGTGGTTGTGTCCTTAATCCATACAACTGTGCAGTAAAACGACGAGATTTTGAAATTATGATTTGATAGTACATAGTACACTGATAGTGAGTTATTTATTTATTTTTATAAAGTCTAGTATGTACTTTTATTTTATGAAGGGTGCAATTCCCATGGCGTCCTTTCACTATCCAGTGAACTTTTACCCATGGGCATAAAGAGCCTGTATTCGTGGGTGTCAAGCACGCCCAAATTTAAAACGAGCACCTTCCAAAATAGTAGCATTTTTTTAAATTCACTTTTGTTTAAGGACAGGATAGGCTTAAATATGATAAAAAAATGTGTTTTTTTGTTTTTTTTAATGGAAAATAAAACAAATACCTGAACAATGCAGAGTCAAGAATACTCCACTGCCTTGAAATGGTTCTGTCCATTTGATTCCTTGCACTTTTCTGGGGTAGGGTCCAGGTAAAACTGGGCCAAATCAGGTTTTCAAGAAAATCAATAAAAGCTCTGAATTAAAAACATTCCATTGTGCTCAAATATAGATTGTAGTGCAAGGAAGAATAAATACTATGGAGACTTGGTGATATAAATGCATAATTTTACCTCCCATTTTTTTCATTTGCCCAGCCTTTTTGAAGTTTTCAGTTACCCAGCAAGATGGCTGACAATAACTCATGTTATGTGAAATAAATGCAAATTTTTATATATTGCAAGTTTAAAAAATAGATTATATCAGATTTTGGGGATTATTTTGGATTATACTAAATCAATATTCAATGTTCTTTTTAATGATTTTTTTTTTCTACCACTTGGAGGTGCTAATAATAAAATTGTCCCTTTAAACTTTCATATTACTGTGGGTGTTTCAAACGATCATCCTGCGGGCTGCAATTGGCCCCTGTGCTGCATGCTTGAGACCCCGTGCCCAGGGTCTCACAAAATTCTTTAGGAAACACTGCTCGCTATGTTAAAATTATCACAAAAAAAAAACCTAGCACCGAAAATTGTCTTATCTTTTACAATCGAATATCGCATCGAAATTGCAATTCTGGCTTGAAAGATCGCAATTTTTTTTTCCAAAATCGTGCAGCATGACTGTGAAGGGGTCTTGTCCTTAAGTAGTAAATAACTAAGTACATAATGGTTTCTACTTTGCAGGATTTGACTATCACCGGATGTTTTTTAAACGCAACCCCCACGAAAACAAGGCATTACTGTATACAAGCATATGCTGCCCCTTGTTGTGATTTTCAAATTTAAAAAAATAGAAGAATGGAAAATAAATGATGTATTTTGTTTTCGGGGAATTCTTTTGTACTGTAAAGTAAGGAGACAATTAGTTGTCGATGTTGAAAAACATTAATGGTATCCGTGGAGAGATCCACTCACCCAATCAAATTGCTTTGAGTTCTTGGCTGGTGTTTTTAAGTGTTTGCAGATTGTTCTGAGGGTTTTCATCGCAAAGTGTCTCAAAAGTGAACTTATATTGTTTAATGAACGTCTACATTTTAGATTCCATAGCGACGTACAGCCAAAACTGGGTCTGTTGGTGTAACACTGTGACTGTAAACTGTAGTTGGCATTTTCCCCTATATATTCTGGACTACACTGTTGGTTCACTACAACGCTTTGGCTTCATATACCAAAAGTGGAATGACTCACAGAAGATCACAGCAGCCCCATTTTATCTCAGAGCCAGCTGTACTCAAAAAAAGACCCCTGATCTATATATAATATATAATCATCTGCCTTTAAAAAGGACTTTTAAACATCTAATGTTTTTATAGCTCTCTTTGTGTAATTTTTTATGAAAAATGTGCTGTGCAAAGAAGCTTTACGATTATTTTTACAATTCCATTTATCATTTGTAGGATTTCCTTTCTTGTAATGTTCTTTATGTTAACCTACTGACAGTCTTCTCTTGTCTGTCTGGTGCCAAAGGACAAGGACTTGGAAGTGTGTGCACTAAATCTCAAATTAGACCAACTAGAGGCAGAGCTGCAGGATCTCAACTCCCAAGAGTCCAAAGATGAAGCATCGCTGGCCAAGGTTTTTTTTTCCCCTTTTATATTGAGCACAATGCAATAAACAAATATGTATTGTCTTCTACAAAAAAAAAATCATGTCATGTAGTCCAGTTTGTAAAGGTGCTTAAAATACTCGAATATGCTCGAATTATATTGTTGTATTTTCAAAGGTTAAAAAGAGTTCGGATTTTGGGTGATGTGCTTGTAAATGGTTGAAATTGATGCCATGTTTCTCAGTAGGTCTTCTCATCCCTCCATGCCACGCCACATTGAAGCAGTCATTTATGCAAAAAGATTCTTGACCAAGTATTATGTTCAGTTATTCACTCAATGGAATGGAATGTTCTGCATTTATGCAGCGCTTTTCAAGTAAATGAAGACCTCCCATAGCGCTTTACAATGTGTTTCACACTTTTTCCTTTTACACACTAACTAACCGATAGCAACCTCAGCCATGCAAGGCAACCTGCTATCGTGGGCATTAGGGATTCAGTGTCTTGCCTGAGGACACTTCGACATATAATACTTGGTCGGGAATCTTTTTGCAGAAATGACTGCTTCATTTGGGCGTAGCATGGAGGCAATCAGCCTGTAGTACTGCTGAGGTGTAATGGAGGCCCAGGATGCTTCAATAGTGTTCTTAAGCTCATGCCCTTAACTTCCTCTTCACATTATTCAACAGATCCTCTATGGGGTTCAGGTCATGATAGTTGGCAGGCCAATTGAGCACATTAACACCATGGTCAGTAAACCATTTACCAGTGGTTTTGGCACTGTAAACAGGTGCCAGGACGTGCTGAAAAATAAAATCTTCATCTCCACAAAGCTTTTCAGCAAATTGAAGCATGAAGTGCTCCAAATTTTCCTGCATTGACTTTGCCCTTGATAAAACCCAATGCACCAACACCAGCAGCTGACATAGCGCCCCAGACCGTCACTGACTTTCGGCACTTGACACTGGCTTCAGGCATTTTGGCATTTCCTTCTCCCCAGTCTTCCTCCATACTCTGGCACATTGATTTTTGGGAAAAAAGTACAGTCAAGTGTTGTTTCTCTGTCTTCTTTTCTGTTTCTGCCACATTTTCTGTTTCAAAAGTGGCTTGACCTGGGGATTGTGGCACCTGTAGCCCATGTCCTGCACATGCCTGTACATTCTGGCTATGGATGCTTCTACTCCAGACTCAGTTCACTGCTTCCTCAGTCACCTTTTTCTGATTGTTCTAGTTTTCTGCCACACTTTTTTTTCTTCCCAATGACTTCCCACTGAGGTGCCTTGATACATCACTCCGGCAACAGCCTATTCGCGCCGAGATTTCTTTTTGTGTCTGACCTTCTTGCTTGAGGGTGTCAATGGTGGCCTTCTGGTCAGCAGTGTTACCCATGATTGCGGTTTTGAGTAATGATCCAGACTGGGAGTTTTCAACAGCCTAGGAATCTTTTGCAGGTGTGTAGAGTTAACTTGTCATATATTCTAAAATATATTAACCTTTTATCATCACACTTAGGAAAAATATCAACTTTATCCCAAATGTTTGCGAAAGACCTGTACATAATATCTTACGGAACTGGTTCTCAACTGGTCTGATTCAGGGTCCACTATTCCAACCTGATGACAAGCTGCGACCCAAATCAGGAAAAAAAATTCACTTCTCAGATTTATCCAATGAAAGGATTGTGCAGTTTAAATCTGAGATATTAGAATAACGTCACTTTTTTAAAAAACAAAATGACCGACAAAACTAAAAGAACTTCAAGTACACACACACACACACACACTGCTTGGCTTGCTTGGGGTTGTCCATCGATTCGATGATGACCATCTTCTTTTAATTGTGAGTCTGCTGATGTTTGAACAGTCCGATCCTGGATCCACAGATGCGGTTACAGACAGAGCATGTGAAGGGGGTGCTGGGGGAAGCAGGGGTGGCCTGGCGAGCATGTCTCTTGGCACGCTTTGCTGCACGGTGTTGCATGCGCTGTTCCTCCATGTAATCCACTCCCTGTGAGCAGTGGGAGCGCCAGAGGTCTCGGCAGGAAGCAAGTTCCTCCAGTGAGGAGGGGTTTATCCAACATCTCTTCAGGATGTTCTTCATTTGGTCTTTGAACCGCTTCTTCTGCCCACCAGCACTGCGTTGGCCTAGATGTAACTGACCATAGAAGATACGGCGTGGCAGTCTGTGGCTGGGCATTCGAACAACATGCCCCAGCCACCTGAGTTGGCGTTGGGCCATAATGGATTCCATGCTGCAGCTGCCTGCCCTCTCCAACACCTCTGTGTGCGGCACTCTGTCCCTCCATGTGATGTCAAGGATCTTCTGAAGACATCTTACATGGAAGGTCTCGAGGCTTTTCAGATGGCGGCTGTAGATAGTCCATGCCTCACATCCATACAGTAATGTAGTGATGCATACAGCTCTGTAGACCAGCATTTTGGTGTGGAGTCTAAGGTTGTTGTTTTGAAAGACCCTTCTCCTTAGTCGACCAAAAGATGCTGATGCTTGCTTGAGACGGCTCTGGATCTCATCATCCAATGAGCAGGTGTCAGACACTATGCTCCCCAGATATTTGAAGGTGGGCACCATGAGCAGGTGTTGCCCTGCTGCAGTGAGGATTATTGGGTTTGGTAAGAGGTCAGCACTGGACTGACAGAGTACCTCTGTCTTCTGGGTGTTGATTGTCAGTCCCATTCTGGTGTATGCAGTTACAGCTGCCGAGCGAATGTTTTGCAGAGCCTCCGGTGTATGGGCAACCAGGGCACAGTCATCAGCATACTGTAGCTCAATGATGGTCTCTGAAGTCAGTTTGGTAGTTGCCTGTAGCCTCCTGATGTTAAACAGGTTACCATCAACCCTCAAGTTGATGGTAACTCCAGCCTGCTTCTCCATCCTTCTACGTAGCAGTGTTGTAACAGAGACGAGGAAGATGTTGAGAACTGGAGCCAGCACACAGCCTTGCCTCACTCTAGTTTCAAAGCCAAAGGGCTCTGAGCTGTGTCTTCCAACTACCACTCTGGCCGTCATCCCTGAATGGAACTGTGCAAGAATGTTGAGAAACTTGGGTGGACACCCAAATCTCTTCAGGACTTGCCACAGTAGGTCCCTGTTCACTGTGTCAAATGCCTTTGAGAGATCGACAAAGGCGATGAACAAGTCCTTGTGCTGCTCCCGGCATTTCTCTTGGAGCTGAAGTGTCACAAAGATCATATCGACTGTTCCCCTGTCCTTTCGAAAACCACACTGTGACTCTGGGATGACGCGTTCCGATATTTTGGAGATGAGTCTGCGGAGCATGACCTTGGCAAGGACCTTTCCAACAGTGGCCAACAAAGAGATACCCCTACTGTTGGAGCAGATGGATTTATCTCCTTTATTCTTGAAGATGGTCACTCTCGTCTCCACACCTCTGAAATGTATTGAAACAGTGTCCGTGTACAGAGGTAGCCTCCTACCTTGAGAAGTTCAGCTGGGATGTTGTCAGGTCCAGGGGATTTATTGTTTTTCAGGGTTTTGACTGCATGCAGATTTCATTGAAAGTTGGCGGGAGGTCAAGGTCTGGCAATGTAGGATGTTCAGGGAGCTCTGAAAGGACAGTTGGGTCCACTGGGGTTGGCTGGTTGAGCAGGGTGTTGAAATGCTCAGTCCACCGCTCCACTATCATAGCCTGATCCTTGATTAGAGATGTTCCATCAGCAGATCTAACAGGTGCCAGGGAGCAGTTTCTGGGGCCATAGATGGTTTTTACTGCATCATAGAAACTGTGCATATCGCTTCTATCAGCGTGAGACTGGTTTTCATTGGCTTTTGAGATCCACGACTCATCTTGCAGTTTTCTGAGAGTTCTCTGGGCCTCGGAACGAAGGGCTTGCCATAGCTTTTTATGGAATTGAGATTGTGGGTTGTTCAGGGTGGCTCTGTGCGCCTTGTGCTTTCTGTCCAGGAGGGTTGAGATCTCTCCGGCATTCTGGTCAAACCAGTCCTGGTGTTTTTAGTTTTAAAACCAACGGTTTGGGCTGCAGTGTCAAAAAGGGTGGTAGATATATAGGTCCACTTCTCATCCATCCCAGCCTCTGACATGACCAGCTGCTCAATGTTTGCCAGCCTCTCAGCTAGAGAGCAACAGAAGTTGTCAAGCGTGTCGCTACTGGAGAGTTTGGCACAGTTGAGTGTCTTCCTCTTTGAACCATCCTGACGTGCTACGGGCCGGACATGCATTCTGACCTTTGTCAGAATCATGCGGTGGTCGGTCCAACAGTCTGCCCCACGCATAGCTCTTGTAATGAGCACGTCCTTCAGGTCAGCCCTCCTTACGATCGCGTAGTCGATCAGGTGCCAGTGTTTGGACCTGGGATGCATCCAGGATGCCTTATATTTATTCTTTTGTTGGAAGATGGTGTTTGTGATGGTAAGGTTATGTTCCGCGCACAGACTAAGAAGTCTCATGCCATTGGAATTAACTTTTCCAATGCCATGGGCACCAATCACACCATTCCAGTTTTGCAAGTTCTTTCCGACTCTTGCATTGAAATCACCAAGCAGCATGATTTTGTCATTCCTCGGGATGTGACTGAGGATGTCATCGAGTGCCTGGTAGAAGCGATCCTTCTCTTCATCATTCGATGGCAGTGTTGGTGCATAGGCACTAACTAATGTGACATGTCTGCATTTTGCAAGTGGGATGTGAAGAGTCATTAGTCTTTCACTGACACCCACTGGTGACTCTGTGAGCTTCAGCAGTAGGGTGTTCTTAATTGCAAAACCAACTCCGTGAAGATGGTGTCCGCCCATGGGGTATCCCTTCCAAAAGAATGTATAACCCTCCCCCTCTTCATTGAATAAGCCTTCCTCAAGGAGTCTGGTCTCGCTGAGCGCTGCCACATACACATTATATCGCTTCAGTTCGTTGGCAATGAGTGCTGTTCTGCGCTGTGGTCTGTCCAGACTGGTATCCAGGAGTGTCCTTATGTTCAATGCTGCAATTCTAAATGCTATTGTTTTTCGACCGCATAGTGGAATCTCCCGACAGGCGCGGTTTCCTGTCCGGGTACTGTGCTGAGTGGGCAATCTTTAGGCCACTTTTTCTAGGCCTTTCCCCAATTGGGGTGAGCAGTGCGGCCACTAAATAGTGCTGCTCAGAAGCACAGGGGTCTGCCGGAAACAGCTGCCACTCAATCCCAGCTGCTAACGACCCTTGCCCTGTGCCGCTGACGTGCAGAGGTCCAGCTAAGAGCATCCAGCTCATTCAAACCTTCTCCCGTCACTGGATACTCCATCGCCGCCAGACTTTTGTGGTCGGAGACTCAGGTAAAAGAGGATACCTGCGCAATGATGGTTTTTAAAGTGGCGTAAGGGGTGCGCTTTCCCCAACGCCACTATCTTGATTGTAAAGAAGATGGTTCCAGTGGCAAGGGGGACCCTAGACGGCCGGCATCTTCCTACAACTGCAGGCGGCTGCCATCCCGGCCTGTGGGAAAACCGCCTCAAAGCGTGCCGCCACCAGCTTCTGGGATCACTCTTAGTCTGGACTTTACCCTTCGACCTGTTCGGCTTGGGTAACCCTGCCAGGAGTACGAGACTCCCGCCGACATAGCTCTAGGGGTCATGGAGACGCACAAAGTGCCCCACCACGATAAGGTGGTGATCCGTCGGGACACACACACACACAAAACAATTTGGCCCCCTTGAACTTTGTGACCTTTTGCCACATATCAGACTTCAAACATCAAGATATAAAACTGTAATTTCTTGTGAATAATCAACAATAAGTGGGACACAATCATGAAGTAGAAAACACTTTATTGGATATTTTAAACTTTTTTAACAAATAAAAAACGAAAATATGGGTGTGCAAAATTATTTAGCCCCTCTACTTTCAATGCAGCAAACTCTGTCCAGAAGTTTAGTGAGGATCTCTGAATGATTCTATGTTTATTTAAATGACTAACGATGATAAATTGAATCCACCTGTGTGTAATCAAGTCTCTGTATAAATGCACCTTCCCCGGTGCTGTGGAATGCTTTTCCCCCTGAGATTCGATCTGCAACCTCAGTGGAAATGTTTAAATTCAAGTGAAGTCAAGTCACATTTATTTATATAGCCCTTAATCACAAAAATGTCTCAAAGAACTGCACAGGATTACAATTACACAATTGCACAATTACCTGATCTTAAACCAGCATGTGGGCAAGGAAAAACTCAGAAACCTCAGCGTGAGGAAAAAAAAGAAACATTGAGAAAGGACCTCACATGTGGTAATCCCCTTTCCAGGATTGACCAGGGTGAATCACAATTAGCACTAGACAATTCCCGCGGCAATTGTAAGAGTTGTGATTGATCTGGAAGATGATCCCGGTATGTATATATAACCCAGGTTGTTAGCATTATGAGTTAGCATAAAGTTTTTAGTTCAGGGAGATGTTTCTACTTGGTTCTGTGGGGTGGCCATTAGCATCACTTTTTAGAAAGTATCTGTTAGCATAACTCATTAACACGAGGCCATTAGAATAATTTGTAAATATGAAGTCGTTAAAATATAGCCATTACCAATTTTTTTAGCATGAAACAGTTAGCATTGAGCCGTTAGCATCACTTTTTAGCATGTATCCATTAGCATAACTCATCAACATGAGGCCATTAGCATAAATTGTAAATATGAATTCGTCAAAATATAGCCATTACCAAAAAATTTTTGCATGAAAACGTTAGCATTTAGCCCTTAGCATCACTTTTTAATATGCAACGGTTAGCATAACCCATTAACATGAAGCCATTAGTATACTTTGTAAATATGAAGTCGTTAAAATATAGCCATTACCAAAATCTTTTACTATGAAGAAGTTAGCATTGCTGACAGTGTTTACAGCTAGCTTGCGCTAATACTTGGGCTGGCACAACTAATCACCAACAGTGTTTACAGCTAGCTTGTGCTAATATTTGGGCTGGCTATGCCAGCCCAACAATTTGATATTGGCGCACATAGCTGTTAGCATCCTATCGCTAACATACACTCTTTGGAATTCACCATTTACTCATGTTAAAAGTAATGTGGGGTTGGGCCCCCTAAGCCACCCTGGACAGTCCCTGGTTCCTATGACTACCCTTGGGAAAAGCCTTGTTTACCATGGCTCCCCATTATATTGAATGGGCCCATGTATTCCGGATGGGAGACACTCAAAATACATTAGAGCGGATGGGGACTTTTTTTCGTCTCAAGGGCCCCTTGCAAGGACTACTACATTGCCCTGTGCTTACAGCACTTGGCAATGTAGTCGTGCCTTGCTGAAGCAATTACAACTAATTACTGTACACCAAATAGTAAACACTAGGTAAGATGTTGAAAATGTCCGGAAAGTGCATGACAGCAACGACGCCCCAAGCCTGTAAACTAGTCCAGAAAGTCTATGACGGCCACGACGCAGCTTCCCATCTCTGCCAGCTGGTAAATGCAGGGGTTGACATGCTTCAGGTCAGACGCTGGTCTGCTGACTCATCTCAAATCGTCCTTCTCCTTCGTATCACCACCAGGCAGTCAGTCGGAAAAAGACAGGACAATACAGAATATGAGGTGGAAATCAATCATAAGCTTTGGAATAGAAGTGTGTCTTAAGCCTCGATTTAAAAACTTCCATTGAGGTTGCAGATGTTATCTCCGAAGGCAGGGCATTCCATAACACCGGGGCCCGGATGGAGAACGCTCTCGAGCCTGCAGACTTCTTGGCTCTTGGAGTCACAAGTAGACCGGTAAATCTAAGTTTAAAACACACTTCTATTCTATAGCATATGAATAACCTATATTTTATGTTGAAAATATAAGGGGATGGTGTCATAATAGTCGGTTGTTTGCAATAGTTTTTAATCTGTGCAGCCCTTTGAGAGTATTTGTGATTAAGGGCTATACAAATAAACATGACTTGACTTTATTGTCTCAGAGGTCTGTTTGAAGCGCAGAGACCATCATGAAGAACGAGGAACACACCAGGCAGGTCCTTACTCTTGTGAAGAAGCTTAAAGCCGACTTTGGATACACAAAGATTTTCCAAGCTTTAAACATACCAAGGAGCACTGTACGAACAATAATATTGAAATGGAACGAGTATCAGACCACTGCAAATCTACCAAGATCGGGCCGTCGCCCCAAACTTTCAGCTAATACAAGGAGAAAACTGATGCAGGCAAGAGGCCCATGATCACGCTGGATGAACTGCTGAGGTGGGAGAATCAGTCCATAGGACAAAAATCATTCATATACTGCACAAATCTGGCCTTTATAGAAGAATGGCAAGAAGGAAGCAATTTCTTCAAATATGCATACAAAGTTTCGTTTAAAGTTTGTCACAAGCCACCTGAGAGACACACCAAACTTGTGTAAGAAGGTGTTCTGGTCAGATGAGACCAATATCGAACTTTTTGCCAACAATGCAAGTCGTTATGTTTGGCGTAAAAGCAGCACAGCTCATTACCCTCAACACACCATCCTCACAGTCAAACATGGTTGTGGCAGCATCATGGTTTGGGCCCGCTTTTCTTCAGCAGGGACAGGGAAGATGGTTAAAATTGATGGGAAGACGAATGCACCCAAATACAGGACCATTCTGGAAGAAAACCTGATGTGTCCGCAAAAGACCTGAGACTGAGACGGAGATTTGTCTTCCAACAAGACAAAGATCCAAAACATAAAGCAAAAGCTACAATGGAATGGTTCACCAAAAACATATCAAGGTGTTAGAATGGCCAAGTCAAAGTCCAGACCTCAATCCAATTGATAATCTGTGGAAAGAACTGAAAACTACTGAGCTGTTTTGAAAGGAGTAATGGGCAAAAATATTAGTTTTTGATGTGCAAAACTGATAGAGACATACCCCAAGCGACTTGCAGGTGTAAGCGCAGCAAAATGTGGCGTTACAAGGTATTAACTTAATGGGGCTGAATAATTTTGCACATCCACGTTTTTATTTTTTATTTATTAAAAAAGTTTAAAATATCCAATAAAGTGCGTTCCACTTCATGATTGTGTCCCACTTATTGTTGATGCTTCACAAGAAATTCCAGTTTTATATCTTTGTTAAAAGTCTGAAATGTGGCAAAAGTTCAAGGGGGGGCAAATAGTTTCGCAAGCCACTGTATATATGTAAAACTTGTATATAAATACTTGTATATAAGTATAAGTGACTCCTTAAAACTGCTTTATAAAATTCACATACTAAATTAAATTTAAAATAGCGTGTACCTAAACATCAACAATTTTTTTAATAATGTTGTCAATGCAAATTTATATCCTGGTGAACAGCTACAAATATAAGATTTTTAAACCATTTACCGTACCTTCCAGCAGCACTTCAATAGCAGAAAATGTACTTTTTCTGTATTTCATAATCCTTTTCTTCTTAACTCGATAGTTCTTGTCACTGTATCCCATTTTTCTTTCCGTTATCACTAATTTCCTTTGGACCCATTATTATGGACAGAAAAAAGAAATAAAACAAAATCACAATAAACTGAAATTTGGTTTAATTGAACAGATAGAAGAGATTGAGCAGGGAATTGAGGCCATCGACTGTTAAAGAGTCTAATTGCCCCCTTAATTTTTTTCTTCTTCTTAGCATTATTTTGCAAAGGCCCGCGACCCTCTTTTGGCTCCCACTCACGAGTTGAAAACACTGTCTTACAGCTTTGTTGAATTTACGAAAGGAAAATAATCTCTATCTAGCAATGTTGTAAAATCTGTGTTTTATTTCAATTGTTTAAACATCTGTTGAATTAATAGATAAGAAAGCAGCTTCGTGACATGGAGGCAAAGGTGAAAGACCAGGAAGAAGAGCTTGATGAGCAAGCAGGAACCATTCAGATGCTGGAACAGGTAATAAAACCATCATATTTAGTGTTATTCAGACACTAACAGCCTTTCGGGACAGGGGTCTCCAACCTTTTTCAAGTGTCAAGTTACTTTTTGTTATTAATTAGCACAAGGGGCTTTCAGTTTGATATGTATTTCTGAAATAGCAACATAGGATAGAATAGAATAGAATATACCTTTATTGTCATTGTTACAAAATGGTTTGAACATATTGTGACAACGAAATTGGGCATGGCACTCCAGTATCACATATTAACAGTAAGGATAAAAGAGAACAAGAAGATAAAGGAACAACAACAAAACAATAGCTAAATGGCCTGCTAAATAGCTAAAATGGAAGCTTGATAGTTAGCTAGAAAAAAACTAAAAGGGAGCTTGATAGTTAGCTAGAAAAAAACTAAAAGTCAAATCATATTTATTTTTGACACCCTTATTTCTAAAAATGACAAAACAAAATACAAATGTGCAAAAATTTGAGTGTCGAAAACTAGTTGTCTCCAAATGGCCACTTTTGGAAACACCTAACCCTTAGAAAAATATGCAAAATACAATGTTTAGTTTTTCAGATGGTGATCAAATTTGTCAAGGTACCATGTAAGGCTTCCAAGCTATTGTCTCACCTGTTTTCCAGCTAAGATGCCCATGCGACACTAATCTGCAGGCATTCAATTGCAAAAAAAAATAAATCTAAAAACTTTCTATTTCTTTGTGTAACTCGGGTTAATAAATGTTAGTAGGTTCAGTTATGGACAAAACTTGAGTCTTACCAAAACCTCCAATATACATACATATATATACATACATATATATATACAGTACATACATAAATATACATACATACATACATACATACATACATATACAAATAAACATGACTTGTTTACAGGACTGTCTCAGAAAATTAGAATATTGTGATAAAGTTCTTTATTTTCTGTAATGCAATTAAAAAAACAAAAATGTCATACATTCTGGATTCATTACACATCAACTGAACTATTTCAAGCCTTTTATTATTTAAATATTGCTGATTTTGGCTTACAGCTGAAAAATACTCAAAAATCCTATCTCAAAATATTAGAATACTTCCTCAGACCAAGTAAAAAAATAATTTTATAACAGCAAAACTAAATCAAACATTTGAAAATGTCCATTGATGCACTCAGTACTCGGTTGGGAATCCTTTTGCACGGATTACTGCATCAATCCGGCGAGGCATGGAGGCAATCAGCCTGTGGCATTGCTGAGGTGCTATTGATGCCCAGGATGCTTCGATAGCGGCCTTCAGCTCATTTGCATTTGTAGGTCTGGTGTCTTTCATCTTCTTCTTAACTATACCCCACAAATTCTCGATGGGGTTCAGGTCAGGGGAATTAGCAGGCCAATCAAGGACAGTGATGCCATGGTCAGTGCACCAGTTACTGGTGGTTTTGGCACTGTGGGCAGGTGCCAGATCATGCTGGAAAATGAAATCCTCATCTCCATAGAGCTTTTCAGCAGATGGAAGCATGTAGTGCTCTAAAATCTCTTGGTACACAGTTGCATTTACTCTGGACTTGATGAAACACAGTGGACCAACACCAGCAGCGGACATGGCTCCCCAAACCATTGCTGACTGTGGGAACTTCACACTGGATTTCAAGCAACTTGGATTTTGCTCCTCTCCAGCCTTTCTCCAGACTCTGGCGCCTTGACTTCCAAATGAAATGCAGAACTCGCTTTTGTCTGAAAAGAGGACTTTGGACCACTCTGCAACTGTCCAGTGCTTCTTCTCCATAGCCCAAGTCAGACGCTTCTTCCGTTGTCTTGAGTTCAGAAGTGGCTTGACCATGGGAATACGGCTATTGTAGCCCATTTCCCGGACATGTCTGTGAACTGTGGCTTTTGATACCTGGACTCCAGCTTCAGCCCACTGTCTTTGAAGCTCCCCCAAATTCTGGAAGCAACTCTTCTTCACAACTTTGTTAAGGCTGCGGTCATCTCTCTTGGTTGTGCAGCGTTTCCGGCCACATTTTTCCCTTCCAACAGACTTTTTGTGGATATGCTTTGAAACTGCACTCTGTGAACAGCCTGCTCTTTGAGAAATTTCTTTTTGTGTCTTACCCTCCTGATGGAGCGTATCAATGATGGTCCTCTGGACAGCAGTCAGATCAGCAGTCTTCCCCATACTTGTGATTTAGTTTACTGAACCAAGCTGAGTGTTTTTAAGGCTCAGGAAACCCTCGCAAGGTGTTTCGAGTTAATTAGATGATTCAGGTGATTAGTTGAATAGCCTACTTTATACTTTTTCATGATATTCTAATATTTTGAGATTTTTGAGTTTTCTTAAGCTGTAAGCCAAATTCAGCAATATTTAAATAATAAAAGGCTTGAAACAGTTCAGTTGATGTGTAATGAATCCAGAATGTATGACATTTTTGTTTTTTTAATTGCATTACAGAAAATAAAGAACTTTATCACAATATTCTAATTTTCTGAGACAGTCCTGTATATATATATATATATATATATATATATATATACAAATTCTCCAAATCTCCACAAAATCTCCACAAATAAGACACACGGGTTTACCGGCAATGACAGTTAACATAATTTTCTCGGCCATTGTGGTTTTTAGTATCAGAGTATAATTTGAAAGTTATCAGGGTTTCATAGACAATGTTCCCTCTAATTTTCCACGGGTCTGAGCGTTCACACAGTCGGTGAGCAACGCTTGAAACAACAGTGAGCAACGGCAATCACAAGTGTGGCAACTAAGTCATTATCAAACATGACCAAAACTTAACATCACGTTACATTTAGCTGAGTTTCCGGAAATGCAAAAAAAAAATTCACTTATGAATGAATTGACTAATGTATTATTGCAAAGGTTGCACGGCCTACAAACGTAATTTGTTTTTACAACAATTCTTTCACAAGATTTTCATTTCTTTTT